>NW_027371233.1:0-29311 GCF_046119375.1 Phyllobates terribilis
GTTTTTCAATGGCAAAAATCAATGAATATTGTAAATGCACAAACAGTAATTTCTCCACATTGCAAGGTGCAATTCTGAAATTTTTTGCTTTTTCCTGCTCCTCTTAGCATGATAAGAAGATTCAAAGAGAGTGAGATGCCAGCTCCTTTCATTCAGTCAGTAGCTTCAATCATTTCTGGACGTTTTTCAATGGCAAAAATCAATGAATATTGTAAATGCACAAACAGTAATTTCTCCGCATTGCAAGGTGCAATTCTGAAATTTTTTGCTTTTTCCTGCTCCTCTTAGCATGATAAAGAAGATTCAAAGAGAGTGAGATGCCAGCTCCTTTCATTCAGTCAGTAGCTTCAAACATTTCTGGTATATGAATAACATGATGTTTTTCAATGGCAAAAATCAATGAATATTGTAAATGCACAAACAGTAATTTCTCCGCATTGCAAGTGCAATTCTGAAATTTTTTGCTTTTTCCTGCTCCTCTTAGCATGATAAAGAAGATTCAAAGAGAGTGAGATGCCAGCTCCTTTCATTCAGTCAGTAGCTTCAATCATTTCTGGACGTTTTTCAATGGCAAAAATCAATGAATATTGTAAATGCACAAACAGTAATTTCTCCGCATTGCAAGGTGCAATTCTGAAATTTTTTGCTTTTTCCTGCTCCTCTTAGCATGATAAAGAAGATTCAAAGAGAGTGAGATGCCAGCTCCTTTCATTCAGTCAGTAGCTTCAATCATTTCTGGACGTTTTTCAATGGCAAAAATCAATGAATATTGTAAATGCACAAACAGTAATTTCTCCGCATTGCAAGGTGCAATTCTGAAATTTTTTGCTTTTTCCTGCTCCTCTTAGCATGATAAAGAAGATTCAAAGAGAGTGAGATGCCAGCTCCTTTCATTCAGTCAGTAGCTTCAATCATTTCTGGACGTTTTTCAATGGCAAAAATCAATGAATATTGTAAAAGCACAAACAGTAATTTCTCCGCATTGCAAGGTGCAATTCTGAAATTTTTTGCTTTTTCCTGCTCCTCTTAGCATGATAAAGAAGATTCAAAGAGAGTGAGATGCCAGCTCCTTTCATTCAGTCAGTAGCTTCAAACATTTCTGGTATATGAATAACATGATGTTTTTCAATGGCAAAAATCAATGAATATTGTAAAAGCACAAACAGTAATTTCTCCGCATTGCAAGGTGCAATTCTGAAATTTTTTGCTTTTTCCTGCTCCTCTTAGCATGATAAAGAAGATTCAAAGAGAGTGAGATGCCAGCTCCTTTCATTCAGTCAGTAGCTTCAATCATTTCTGGACGTTTTTCAATGGCAAAAATCAATGAATATTGTAAATGCACAAACAGTAATTTCTCCGCATTGCAAGGTGCAATTCTGAAATTTTTTGCTTTTTCCTGCTCCTCTTAGCATGATAAAGAAGATTCAAAGAGAGTGAGATGCCAGCTCCTTTCATTCAGTCAGTAGCTTCAATCATTTCTGGTATATGAATAACATGATGTTTTTCAATGGCAAAAATCAATGAATATTGTAAATGCACAAACAGTAATTTCTCCACATTTGCAAGGTGCAATTCTGAAATTTTTGCTTTTTCCTGCTCCTCTTAGCATGATAAAGAAGATTCAAAGAGAGTGAGATGCCAGCTCCTTTCATTCAGTCAGTAGCTTCAATCTCTTCTGGACGTTTTTCAATGGCAAAAATCAATGAATATTGTAAATGCACAAACAGTAATTTCTCCACATTGCAAGGTGCAATTCTGAATTTTTTGCTTTTTCCAGCTCCTCTTAGCATGATAAAGAAGATTCAAAGAGAGTGAGATGCCAGCTCCTTTCATTCAGTCAGTAGCTTCAAACATTTCTGGACGTTTTTCAATGGCAAAAATCAATGAATATTGTAAATGCACAAACAGTAATATCTCCACATTGCACGGTGCAATTCTGAAATTTTTAGCTTTTTCCTGCTAATCCTAGCATGATAAAGAAGATTCAAAGAGAGTGAGATGCCAGCTCCTTTCATTCAGTCAGTAGCTTCAAACATTTCTGGTATATGAAAAACATGTTTTCAATGGCAAAATCAATGAATATTGTAAATGCACAAACAGTAATATCTCCACATTGCACGGTGCAATTATGAAATTTTTAGCTTTTTCCTGTAATCTAGCATGATAAAGAAGATTCAAAGAGAGTGAGATGCCAGCTCCTTTCATTCAGTCAGTAGCTTCAAACATTTCTGGTATATGAAAAACATGTTTTTCAATGGCAAAAATCAATGAATATTGTAAATGCACAAACAGTAATATCTCCACATTGCACGGAGCAATTCTGAAATTTTAGCTTTTTTCCTGTTAATCTAGCATGATAAAGAAGATTCAAAGAGAGTGAGATGCCAGCTCCTTTCATTCAGTCAGTAGCTTCAACATTTCTGGACGTTTTTCAATGGCAAAAATCAATGAATATTGTAAATGCACAAACAGTAATATATCCACATTGCACGGTGCAATTCTGAAATTTTTAGCTTTTTCCTGTTAATCCTAGCATGATAAAGAAGATTCAAAGAGAGTGAGATGCCAGCTCCTTTCATTCAGTCAGGTAGCTTCAAACATTTCTGGACATGTTTTTCAATGGCAAAAATCAATGAATATTGTAAATGCACAAACAGTAATATCTCCACATTGCACGGTGCAATTCTGAAATTTTTAGCTTTTTCCTGTTAATCCTAGCATGATAAAGAAGATTCAAAGAGAGTGAGATGCCAGCTCCTTTCATTCAGTCAGTAGCTTCAAACATTTCTGGACGTTTTTCAATGGCAAAAATCAATGAATATTGTAAATGCACAAACAGTAATATCTCCACATTGCACGGTGCAATTCTGAAATTTTTAGCTTTTCCTGCTAATCCTAGCATGATAAAGAAGATTCAAAGAGAGTGAGATGCCAGCTCCTTTCATTCAGTCAGTAGCTTCAAACATTTCTGGACGTTTTTCAATGGCAAAAATCAATGAATATTGTAAATGCACAAACAGTAATATCTCCACATTGCACGGTGCAATTCTGAAATTTTTAGCTTTTTCCTGTTAATCCTAGCATGATAAAGAAGATTCAAAGAGAGTGAGATGCCAGCTCCTTTCATTCAGTCAGTAGCTTCAAACATTTCTGGACGTTTTTCAATGGCAAAAATCAATGAATATTGTAAATGCACAAACAGTAATATCTCCACATTGCACGGTGCAATTCTGAAATTTTTAGCTTTTTCCTGCTAATCCTAGCATGATAAAGAAGATTCAAAGAGAGTGAGATGCCAGCTCCTTTCATTCAGTCAGTAGCTTCAAACATTTCTGGTATATGAAAAACATGTTTTTCAATGGCAAAAATCAATGAATATTGTAAATGCACAAACAGTAATATCTCCACATTGCACGGTGCAATTCTGAAATTTTTAGCTTTTTCCTGTTAATCCTAGCATGATAAAGAAGATTCAAAGAGAGTGAGATGCCAGCTCCTTTCATTCAGTCAGTAGCTTCAAACATTTCTGGTATATGAAAAACATGTTTTTCAATGGCAAAAATCAATGAATATTGTAAATGCACAAACAGTAATATCTCCACATTGCACGGTGCAATTCTGAAATTTTTAGCTTTTTCCTGTTAATCCTAGCATGATAAAGAAGATTCAAAGAGAGTGAGATGCCAGCTCCTTTCATTCAGTCAGTAGCTTCAAACATTTCTGGACGTTTTTCAATGGCAAAAATCAATGAATATTGTAAATGCACAAACAGTAATATCTCCACATTGCACGGTGCAATTCTGAAATTTTTAGCTTTTTCCTGTTAATCCTAGCATGATAAAGAAGATTCAAAGAGAGTGAGATGCCAGCTCCTTTCATTCAGTCAGTAGCTTCAAACATTTCTGGTATATGAAAAACATGTTTTTCAATGGCAAAAATCAATGAATATTGTAAATGCACAAACAGTAATATCTCCACATTGCACGGTGCAATTCTGAAATTTTTAGCTTTTTCCTGTTAATCCTAGCATGATAAAGAAGATTCAAAGAGAGTGAGATGCCAGCTCCTTTCATTCAGTCAGTAGCTTCAAACATTTCTGGACGTTTTTCAATGGCAAAAATCAATGAATATTGTAAATGCACAAACAGTAATATCTCCACATTGCACGGTGCAATTCTGAAATTTTTTGCTTTTTCCTGTTAATCCTAGCATGATAAAGAAGATTCAAAGAGAGTGAGATGCCAGCTCCTTTCATTCAGTCAGTAGCTTCAAACATTTCTGGACGTTTTTCAATGGCAAAAATCAATGAATATTGTAAATGCACAAACAGTAATATCTCCACATTGCACGGTGCAATTCTGAAATTTTTAGCTTTTTCCTGTTAATCCTAGCATGATAAAGAAGATTCAAAGAGAGTGAGATGCCAGCTCCTTTCATTCAGTCAGTAGCTTCAAACATTTCTGGTATATGAAAAACATGTTTTTCAATGGCAAAAATCAATGAATATTGTAAATGCACAAACAGTAATATCTCCACATTGCACGGTGCAATTCTGAAATTTTTAGCTTTTTCCTGTTAATCCTAGCATGATAAAGAAGATTCAAAGAGAGTGAGATGCCAGCTCCTTTCATTCAGTCAGTAGCTTCAAACATTTCTGGTATATGAAAAACATGTTTTTCAATGGCAAAAATCAATGAATATTGTAAATGCACAAACAGTAATATCTCCACATTGCACGGTGCAATTCTGAAATTTTTAGCTTTTTCCTGTTAATCCTAGCATGATAAAGAAGATTCAAAGAGAGTGAGATGCCAGCTCCTTTCATTCAGTCAGTAGCTTCAAACATTTCTGGTATATGAAAAACATGTTTTTCAATGGCAAAAATCAATGAATATTGTAAATGCACAAACAGTAATATCTCCACATTGCACGGTGCAATTCTGAAATTTTTTGCTTTTTCCTGTTAATCCTAGCATGATAAAGAAGATTCAAAGAGAGTGAGATGCCAGCTCCTTTCATTCAGTCAGTAGCTTCAAACATTTCTGGACGTTTTTCAATGGCAAAAATCAATGAATATTGTAAATGCACAAACAGTAATATCTCCACATTGCACGGTGCAATTCTGAAATTTTTAGCTTTTTCCTGCTAATCCTAGCATGATAAAGAAGATTCAAAGAGAGTGAGATGCCAGCTCCTTTCAGTCAGTAGCTTCAAACATTTCTGGACGTTTTTCAATGGCAAAAATCAATGAATATTGTAAATGCACAAACAGTAATATCTCCACATTGCACGGTGCAATTCTGAAATTTTTAGCTTTTTCCTGTTAATCCTAGAATGATAAAGAAGATTCAAAGAGAGTGAGATGCCAGCTCCTTTCATTCAGTCAGTAGCTTCAAACATTTCTGGACGTTTTTCAATGGCAAAAATCAATGAATATTGTAAATGCACAAACAGTAATATCTCCACATTGCACGGTGCAATACTGAAATTTTTTGCTTTTTCCTGTTAATCCTAGCATGATAAAGAAGATTCAAAGAGAGTGAGATGCCAGCTCCTTTCATTCAGTCAGTAGCTTCAAACATTTCTGGTATATGAAAAACATGTTTTTCAATGGCAAAAATCAATGAATATTGTAAATGCACAAACAGTAATATCTCCACATTGCACGGTGCAATTCTGAAATTTTTAGCTTTTTCCTGTTAATCCTAGCATGATAAAGAAGATTCAAAGAGAGTGAGATGCCAGCTCCTTTCATTCAGTCAGTAGCTTCAAACATTTCTGGTATATGAAAAACATGTTTTTCAATGGCAAAAATCAATGAATATTGTAAATGCACAAACAGTAATATCTCCACATTGCACGGTGCAATTCTGAAATTTTTAGCTTTTTCCTGTTAATCCTAGCATGATAAAGAAGATTCAAAGAGAGTGAGATGCCAGCTCCTTTCATTCAGTCAGTAGCTTCAAACATTTCTGGACGTTTTTCAATGGCAAAAATCAATGAATATTGTAAATGCACAAACAGTAATATCTCCACATTGCACGGTGCAATTCTGAAATTTTTAGCTTTTTCCTGTTAATCCTAGCATGATAAAGAAGATTCAAAGAGAGTGAGATGCCAGCTCCTTTCATTCAGTCAGTAGCTTCAAACATTTCTGGTATATGAAAAACATGTTTTTCAATGGCAAAAATCAATGAATATTGTAAATGCACAAACAGTAATATCTCCACATTGCACGGTGCAATTCTGAAATTTTTTGCTTTTTCCTGCTAATCCTAGCATGATAAAGAAGATTCAAAGAGAGTGAGATGCCAGCTCCTTTCATTCAGTCAGTAGCTTCAAACATTTCTGGTATATGAAAAACATGTTTTTCAATGGCAAAAATCAATGAATATTGTAAATGCACAAACAGTAATATCTCCACATTGCACGGTGCAATTCTGAAATTTTTAGCTTTTTCCTGTTAATCCTAGCATGATAAAGAAGATTCAAAGAGAGTGAGATGCCAGCTCCTTTCATTCAGTCAGTAGCTTCAAACATTTCTGGACGTTTTTCAATGGCAAAAATCAATGAATATTGTAAATGCACAAACAGTAATATCTCCACATTGCACGGTGCAATTCTGAAATTTTTAGCTTTTTCCTGTTAATCCTAGCATGATAAAGAAGATTCAAAGAGAGTGAGATGCCAGCTCCTTTCATTCAGTCAGTAGCTTCAAACATTTCTGGTATATGAAAAACATGTTTTTCAATGGCAAAAATCAATGAATATTGTAAATGCACAAACAGTAATATCTCCACATTGCACGGTGCAATTCTGAAATTTTTAGCTTTTTCCTGTTAATCCTAGCATGATAAAGAAGATTCAAAGAGAGTGAGATGCCAGCTCCTTTCATTCAGTCAGTAGCTTCAAACATTTCTGGTATATGAAAAACATGTTTTTCAATGGCAAAAATCAATGAATATTGTAAATGCACAAACAGTAATATCTCCACATTGCACGGTGCAATTCTGAAATTTTTAGCTTTTTCCTGTTAATCCTAGCATGATAAAGAAGATTCAAAGAGAGTGAGATGCCAGCTCCTTTCATTCAGTCAGTAGCTTCAAACATTTCTGGTATATGAAAAACATGTTTTTCAATGGCAAAAATCAATGAATATTGTAAATGCACAAACAGTAATATCTCCACATTGCACGGTGCAATTCTGAAATTTTTTGCTTTTTCCTGTTAATCCTAGCATGATAAAGAAGATTCAAAGAGAGTGAGATGCCAGCTCCTTTCATTCAGTCAGTAGCTTCAAACATTTCTGGACGTTTTTCAATGGCAAAAATCAATGAATATTGTAAATGCACAAACAGTAATATCTCCACATTGCACGGTGCAATTCTGAAATTTTTAGCTTTTTCCTGCTAATCCTAGCATGATAAAGAAGATTCAAAGAGAGTGAGATGCCAGCTCCTTTCATTCAGTCAGTAGCTTCAAACATTTCTGGACGTTTTTCAATGGCAAAAATCAATGAATATTGTAAATGCACAAACAGTAATATCTCCACATTGCACGGTGCAATTCTGAAATTTTTAGCTTTTTCCTGTTAATCCTAGCATGATAAAGAAGATTCAAAGAGAGTGAGATGCCAGCTCCTTTCATTCAGTCAGTAGCTTCAAACATTTCTGGACGTTTTTCAATGGCAAAAATCAATGAATATTGTAAATGCACAAACAGTAATATCTCCACATTGCACGGTGCAATTCTGAAATTTTTAGCTTTTTCCTGTTAATCCTAGCATGATAAAGAAGATTCAAAGAGAGTGAGATGCCAGCTCCTTTCATTCAGTCAGTAGCTTCAAACATTTCTGGTATATGAAAAACATGTTTTTCAATGGCAAAAATCAATGAATATTGTAAATGCACAAACAGTAATATCTCCACATTGCACGGTGCAATTCTGAAATTTTTTGCTTTTTCCTGCTAATCCTAGCATGATAAAGAAGATTCAAAGAGAGTGAGATGCCAGCTCCTTTCATTCAGTCAGTAGCTTCAAACATTTCTGGTATATGAAAAACATGTTTTTCAATGGCAAAAATCAATGAATATTGTAAATGCACAAACAGTAATATCTCCACATTGCACGGTGCAATTCTGAAATTTTTAGCTTTTTCCTGTTAATCCTAGCATGATAAAGAAGATTCAAAGAGAGTGAGATGCCAGCTCCTTTCATTCAGTCAGTAGCTTCAAACATTTCTGGACGTTTTTCAATGGCAAAAATCAATGAATATTGTAAATGCACAAACAGTAATATCTCCACATTGCACGGTGCAATTCTGAAATTTTTAGCTTTTTCCTGTTAATCCTAGCATGATAAAGAAGATTCAAAGAGAGTGAGATGCCAGCTCCTTTCATTCAGTCAGTAGCTTCAAACATTTCTGGTATATGAAAAACATGTTTTTCAATGGCAAAAATCAATGAATATTGTAAATGCACAAACAGTAATATCTCCACATTGCACGGTGCAATTCTGAAATTTTTAGCTTTTTCCTGTTAATCCTAGCATGATAAAGAAGATTCAAAGAGAGTGAGATGCCAGCTCCTTTCATTCAGTCAGTAGCTTCAAACATTTCTGGTATATGAAAAACATGTTTTTCAATGGCAAAAATCAATGAATATTGTAAATGCACAAACAGTAATATCTCCACATTGCACGGTGCAATTCTGAAATTTTTAGCTTTTTCCTGTTAATCCTAGCATGATAAAGAAGATTCAAAGAGAGTGAGATGCCAGCTCCTTTCATTCAGTCAGTAGCTTCAAACATTTCTGGTATATGAAAAACATGTTTTTCAATGGCAAAAATCAATGAATATTGTAAATGCACAAACAGTAATATCTCCACATTGCACGGTGCAATTCTGAAATTTTTTGCTTTTTCCTGTTAATCCTAGCATGATAAAGAAGATTCAAAGAGAGTGAGATGCCAGCTCCTTTCATTCAGTCAGTAGCTTCAAACATTTCTGGACGTTTTTCAATGGCAAAAATCAATGAATATTGTAAATGCACAAACAGTAATATCTCCACATTGCACGGTGCAATTCTGAAATTTTTAGCTTTTTCCTGCTAATCCTAGCATGATAAAGAAGATTCAAAGAGAGTGAGATGCCAGCTCCTTTCATTCAGTCAGTAGCTTCAAACATTTCTGGACGTTTTTCAATGGCAAAAATCAATGAATATTGTAAATGCACAAACAGTAATATCTCCACATTGCACGGTGCAATTCTGAAATTTTTAGCTTTTTCCTGTTAATCCTAGCATGATAAAGAAGATTCAAAGAGAGTGAGATGCCAGCTCCTTTCATTCAGTCAGTAGCTTCAAACATTTCTGGACGTTTTTCAATGGCAAAAATCAATGAATATTGTAAATGCACAAACAGTAATATCTCCACATTGCACGGTGCAATTCTGAAATTTTTAGCTTTTTCCTGCTAATCCTAGCATGATAAAGAAGATTCAAAGAGAGTGAGATGCCAGCTCCTTTCATTCAGTCAGTAGCTTCAAACATTTCTGGTATATGAAAAACATGTTTTTCAATGGCAAAAATCAATGAATATTGTAAATGCACAAACAGTAATATCTCCACATTGCACGGTGCAATTCTGAAATTTTTAGCTTTTTCCTGTTAATCCTAGCATGATAAAGAAGATTCAAAGAGAGTGAGATGCCAGCTCCTTTCATTCAGTCAGTAGCTTCAAACATTTCTGGTATATGAAAAACATGTTTTTCAATGGCAAAAATCAATGAATATTGTAAATGCACAAACAGTAATATCTCCACATTGCACGGTGCAATTCTGAAATTTTTAGCTTTTTCCTGTTAATCCTAGCATGATAAAGAAGATTCAAAGAGAGCGAGATGCCAGCTCCTTTCATTCAGTCAGTAGCTTCAAACATTTCTGGACGTTTTTCAATGGCAAAAATCAATGAATATTGTAAATGCACAAACAGTAATATCTCCACATTGCACGGTGCAATTCTGAAATTTTTAGCTTTTTCCTGTTAATCCTAGCATGATAAAGAAGATTCAAAGAGAGTGAGATGCCAGCTCCTTTCATTCAGTCAGTAGCTTCAAACATTTCTGGACGTTTTTCAATGGCAAAAATCAATGAATATTGTAAATGCACAAACAGTAATATCTCCACATTGCACGGTGCAATTCTGAAATTTTTTGCTTTTTCCTGTTAATCCTAGCATGATAAAGAAGATTCAAAGAGAGTGAGATGCCAGCTCCTTTCATTCAGTCAGTAGCTTCAAACATTTCTGGTATATGAAAAACATGTTTTTCAATGGCAAAAATCAATGAATATTGTAAATGCACAAACAGTAATATCTCCACATTGCACGGTGCAATTCTGAAATTTTTTGCTTTTTCCTGTTAATCCTAGCATGATAAAGAAGATTCAAAGAGAGTGAGATGCCAGCTCCTTTCATTCAGTCAGTAGCTTCAAACATTTCTGGACGTTTTTCAATGGCAAAAATCAATGAATATTGTAAATGCACAAACAGTAATATCTCCACATTGCACGGTGCAATTCTGAAATTTTTAGCTTTTTCCTGCTAATCCTAGCATGATAAAGAAGATTCAAAGAGAGTGAGATGCCAGCTCCTTTCATTCAGTCAGTAGCTTCAAACATTTCTGGACGTTTTTCAATGGCAAAAATCAATGAATATTGTAAATGCACAAACAGTAATATCTCCACATTGCACGGTGCAATTCTGAAATTTTTAGCTTTTTCCTGTTAATCCTAGCATGATAAAGAAGATTCAAAGAGAGTGAGATGCCAGCTCCTTTCATTCAGTCAGTAGCTTCAAACATTTCTGGACGTTTTTCAATGGCAAAAATCAATGAATATTGTAAATGCACAAACAGTAATATCTCCACATTGCACGGTGCAATTCTGAAATTTTTAGCTTTTTCCTGCTAATCCTAGCATGATAAAGAAGATTCAAAGAGAGTGAGATGCCAGCTCCTTTCATTCAGTCAGTAGCTTCAAACATTTCTGGTATATGAAAAACATGTTTTTCAATGGCAAAAATCAATGAATATTGTAAATGCACAAACAGTAATATCTCCACATTGCACGGTGCAATTCTGAAATTTTTAGCTTTTTCCTGTTAATCCTAGCATGATAAAGAAGATTCAAAGAGAGTGAGATGCCAGCTCCTTTCATTCAGTCAGTAGCTTCAAACATTTCTGGACGTTTTTCAATGGCAAAAATCAATGAATATTGTAAATGCACAAACAGTAATATCTCCACATTGCACGGTGCAATTCTGAAATTTTTTGCTTTTTCCTGTTAATCCTAGCATGATAAAGAAGATTCAAAGAGAGTGAGATGCCAGCTCCTTTCATTCAGTCAGTAGCTTCAAACATTTCTGGTATATGAAAAACATGTTTTTCAATGGCAAAAATCAATGAATATTGTAAATGCACAAACAGTAATATCTCCACATTGCACGGTGCAATTCTGAAATTTTTTGCTTTTTCCTGTTAATCCTAGCATGATAAAGAAGATTCAAAGAGAGTGAGATGCCAGCTCCTTTCATTCAGTCAGTAGCTTCAAACATTTCTGGACGTTTTTCAATGGCAAAAATCAATGAATATTGTAAATGCACAAACAGTAATATCTCCACATTGCACGGTGCAATTCTGAAATTTTTAGCTTTTTCCTGCTAATCCTAGCATGATAAAGAAGATTCAAAGAGAGTGAGATGCCAGCTCCTTTCATTCAGTCAGTAGCTTCAAACATTTCTGGACGTTTTTCAATGGCAAAAATCAATGAATATTGTAAATGCACAAACAGTAATATCTCCACATTGCACGGTGCAATTCTGAAATTTTTAGCTTTTTCCTGTTAATCCTAGCATGATAAAGAAGATTCAAAGAGAGTGAGATGCCAGCTCCTTTCATTCAGTCAGTAGCTTCAAACATTTCTGGACGTTTTTCAATGGCAAAAATCAATGAATATTGTAAATGCACAAACAGTAATATCTCCACATTGCACGGTGCAATTCTGAAATTTTTAGCTTTTTCCTGTTAATCCTAGCATGATAAAGAAGATTCAAAGAGAGTGAGATGCCAGCTCCTTTCATTCAGTCAGTAGCTTCAAACATTTCTGGTATATGAAAAACATGTTTTTCAATGGCAAAAATCAATGAATATTGTAAATGCACAAACAGTAATATCTCCACATTGCACGGTGCAATTCTGAAATTTTTAGCTTTTTCCTGTTAATCCTAGCATGATAAAGAAGATTCAAAGAGAGTGAGATGCCAGCTCCTTTCATTCAGTCAGTAGCTTCAAACATTTCTGGTATATGAAAAACATGTTTTTCAATGGCAAAAATCAATGAATATTGTAAATGCACAAACAGTAATATCTCCACATTGCACGGTGCAATTCTGAAATTTTTAGCTTTTTCCTGTTAATCCTAGCATGATAAAGAAGATTCAAAGAGAGTGAGATGCCAGCTCCTTTCATTCAGTCAGTAGCTTCAAACATTTCTGGTATATGAAAAACATGTTTTTCAATGGCAAAAATCAATGAATATTGTAAATGCACAAACAGTAATATCTCCACATTGCACGGTGCAATTCTGAAATTTTTAGCTTTTTCCTGTTAATCCTAGCATGATAAAGAAGATTCAAAGAGAGTGAGATGCCAGCTCCTTTCATTCAGTCAGTAGCTTCAAACATTTCTGGACGTTTTTCAATGGCAAAAATCAATGAATATTGTAAATGCACAAACAGTAATATCTCCACATTGCACGGTGCAATTCTGAAATTTTTAGCTTTTTCCTGTTAATCCTAGCATGATAAAGAAGATTCAAAGAGAGTGAGATGCCAGCTCCTTTCATTCAGTCAGTAGCTTCAAACATTTCTGGTATATGAAAAACATGTTTTTCAATGGCAAAAATCAATGAATATTGTAAATGCACAAACAGTAATATCTCCACATTGCACGGTGCAATTCTGAAATTTTTTGCTTTTTCCTGCTAATCCTAGCATGATAAAGAAGATTCAAAGAGAGTGAGATGCCAGCTCCTTTCATTCAGTCAGTAGCTTCAAACATTTCTGGTATATGAAAAACATGTTTTTCAATGGCAAAAATCAATGAATATTGTAAATGCACAAACAGTAATATCTCCACATTGCACGGTGCAATTCTGAAATTTTTAGCTTTTTCCTGTTAATCCTAGCATGATAAAGAAGATTCAAAGAGAGTGAGATGCCAGCTCCTTTCATTCAGTCAGTAGCTTCAAACATTTCTGGACGTTTTTCAATGGCAAAAATCAATGAATATTGTAAATGCACAAACAGTAATATCTCCACATTGCACGGTGCAATTCTGAAATTTTTAGCTTTTTCCTGTTAATCCTAGCATGATAAAGAAGATTCAAAGAGAGTGAGATGCCAGCTCCTTTCATTCAGTCAGTAGCTTCAAACATTTCTGGTATATGAAAAACATGTTTTTCAATGGCAAAAATCAATGAATATTGTAAATGCACAAACAGTAATATCTCCACATTGCACGGTGCAATTCTGAAATTTTTAGCTTTTTCCTGTTAATCCTAGCATGATAAAGAAGATTCAAAGAGAGTGAGATGCCAGCTCCTTTCATTCAGTCAGTAGCTTCAAACATTTCTGGTATATGAAAAACATGTTTTTCAATGGCAAAAATCAATGAATATTGTAAATGCACAAACAGTAATATCTCCACATTGCACGGTGCAATTCTGAAATTTTTAGCTTTTTCCTGTTAATCCTAGCATGATAAAGAAGATTCAAAGAGAGTGAGATGCCAGCTCCTTTCATTCAGTCAGTAGCTTCAAACATTTCTGGACGTTTTTCAATGGCAAAAATCAATGAATATTGTAAATGCACAAACAGTAATATCTCCACATTGCACGGTGCAATTCTGAAATTTTTAGCTTTTTCCTGCTAATCCTAGCATGATAAAGAAGATTCAAAGAGAGTGAGATGCCAGCTCCTTTCATTCAGTCAGTAGCTTCAAACATTTCTGGACGTTTTTCAATGGCAAAAATCAATGAATATTGTAAATGCACAAACAGTAATATCTCCACATTGCACGGTGCAATTCTGAAATTTTTAGCTTTTTCCTGTTAATCCTAGCATGATAAAGAAGATTCAAAGAGAGTGAGATGCCAGCTCCTTTCATTCAGTCAGTAGCTTCTAACATTTCTGGACGTTTTTCAATGGCAAAAATCAATGAATATTGTAAATGCACAAACAGTAATATCTCCACATGCACGGTGCAATTCTGAAATTTTTAGCTTTTTCCTGCTAATCCTAGCATGATAAAGAAGATTCAAAGAGAGTGAGATGCCAGCTCCTTTCATTCAGTCAGTAGCTTCAAACATTTCTGGTATATGAAAAACATGTTTTTCAATGGCAAAAATCAATGAATATTGTAAATGCACAAACAGTAATATCTCCACATTGCACGGTGCAATTCTGAAATTTTTAGCTTTTTCCTGTTAATCCTAGCATGATAAAGAAGATTCAAAGAGAGTGAGATGCCAGCTCCTTTCATTCAGTCAGTAGCTTCAAACATTTCTGGTATATGAAAAACATGTTTTTCAATGGCAAAAATCAATGAATATTGTAAATGCACAAACAGTAATATCTCCACATTGCACGGTGCAATACTGAAATTTTTAGCTTTTTCCTGTTAATCCTAGCATGATAAAGAAGATTCAAAGAGAGCGAGATGCCAGCTCCTTTCATTCAGTCAGTAGCTTCAAACATTTCTGGACGTTTTTCAATGGCAAAAATCAATGAATATTGTAAATGCACAAACAGTAATATCTCGACATTGCACGGTGCAATTCTGAAATTTTTAGCTTTTTCCTGTTAATCCTAGCATGATAAAGAAGATTCAAAGAGAGTGAGATGCCAGCTCCTTTCATTCAGTCAGTAGCTTCAAACATTTCTGGACGTTTTTCAATGGCAAAAATCAATGAATATTGTAAATGCACAAACAGTAATATCTCCACATTGCACGGTGCAATTCTGAAATTTTTTGCTTTTTCCTGTTAATCCTAGCATGATAAAGAAGATTCAAAGAGAGTGAAATGCCAGCTCCTTTCATTCAGTCAGTAGCTTCAAACATTTCTGGTATATGAAAAACATGTTTTTCAATGGCAAAAATCAATGAATATTGTAAATGCACAAACAGTAATATCTCCACATTGCACGGTGCAATTCTGAAATTTTTTGCTTTTTCCTGTTAATCCTAGCATGATAAAGAAGATTCAAAGAGAGTGAGATGCCAGCTCCTTTCATTCAGTCAGTAGCTTCAAACATTTCTGGACGTTTTTCAATGACAAAAATCAATGAATATTGTAAATGCACAAACAGTAATATCTCCACATTGCACGGTGCAATTCTGAAATTTTTAGCTTTTTCCTGCTAATCCTAGCATGATAAAGAAGATTCAAAGAGAGTGAGATGCCAGCTCCTTTCATTCAGTCAGTAGCTTCAAACATTTCTGGACGTTTTTCAATGGCAAAAATCAATGAATATTGTAAATGCACAAACAGTAATATCTCCACATTGCACGGTGCAATTCTGAAATTTTTAGCTTTTTCCTGTTAATCCTAGCATGATAAAGAAGATTCAAAGAGAGTGAGATGCCAGCTCCTTTCATTCAGTCAGTAGCTTCAAACATTTCTGGACGTTTTTCAATGGCAAAAATCAATGAATATTGTAAATGCACAAACAGTAATATCTCCACATTGCACGGTGCAATTCTGAAATTTTTAGCTTTTTCCTGTTAATCCTAGCATGATAAAGAAGATTCAAAGAGAGTGAGATGCCAGCTCCTTTCATTCAGTCAGTAGCTTCAAACATTTCTGGTATATGAAAAACATGTTTTTCAATGGCAAAAATCAATGAATATTGTAAATGCACAAACAGTAATATCTCCACATTGCACGGTGCAATTCTGAAATTTTTAGCTTTTTCCTGTTAATCCTAGCATGATAAAGAAGATTCAAAGAGAGTGAGATGCCAGCTCCTTTCATTCAGTCAGTAGCTTCAAACATTTCTGGACGTTTTTCAATGGCAAAAATCAATGAATATTGTAAATGCACAAACAGTAATATCTCCACATTGCACGGTGCAATTCTGAATTTTTTGCTTTTTCCTGTTAATCCTAGCATGATAAAGAAGATTCAAAGAGAGTGAGATGCCAGCTCCTTTCATTCAGTCAGTAGCTTCAAACATTTCTGGTATATGAAAAACATGTTTTTCAATGGCAAAAATCAATGAATATTGTAAATGCACAAACAGTAATATCTCCACATTGCACGGTGCAATTCTGAAATTTTTTGCTTTTTCCTGTTAATCCTAGCATGATAAAGAAGATTCAAAGAGAGTGAGATGCCAGCTCCTTTCATTCAGTCAGTAGCTTCAAACATTTCTGGACGTTTTTCAATGGCAAAAATCAATGAATATTGTAAATGCACAAACAGTAATATCTCCACATTGCACGGTGCAATTCTGAAATTTTTAGCTTTTTCCTGCTAATCCTAGCATGATAAAGAAGATTCAAAGAGAGTGAGATGCCAGCTCCTTTCATTCAGTCAGTAGCTTCAAACATTTCTGGACGTTTTTCAATGGCAAAAATCAATGAATATTGTAAATGCACAAACAGTAATATCTCCACATTGCACGGTGCAATTCTGAAATTTTTAGCTTTTTCCTGTTAATCCTAGCATGATAAAGAAGATTCAAAGAGAGTGAGATGCCAGCTCCTTTCATTCAGTCAGTAGCTTCAAACATTTCTGGACGTTTTTCAATGGCAAAAATCAATGAATATTGTAAATGCACAAACAGTAATATCTCCACATTGCACGGTGCAATTCTGAAATTTTTAGCTTTTTCCTGCTAATCCTAGCATGATAAAGAAGATTCAAAGAGAGTGAGATGCCAGCTCCTTTCATTCAGTCAGTAGCTTCAAACATTTCTGGTATATGAAAAACATGTTTTTCAATGGCAAAAATCAATGAATATTGTAAATGCACAAACAGTAATATCTCCACATTGCACGGTGCAATTATGAAATTTTTAGCTTTTTCCTGTTAATCCTAGCATGATAAAGAAGATTCAAAGAGAGTGAGATGCCAGCTCCTTTCATTCAGTCAGTAGCTTCAAACATTTCTGGTATATGAAAAACATGTTTTTCAATGGCAAAAATCAATGAATATTGTAAATGCACAAACAGTAATATCTCCACATTGCACGGTGCAATTCTGAAATTTTTAGCTTTTTCCTGTTAATCCTAGCATGATAAAGAGGATTCAAAGAGAGTGAGATGCCAGCTCCTTTCATTCAGTCAGTAGCTTCAAACATTTCTGGACGTTTTTCAATGGCAAAAATCAATGAATATTGTAAATGCACAAACAGTAATATATCCACATTGCACGGTGCAATTCTGAAATTTTTAGCTTTTTCCTGTTAATCCTAGCATGATAAAGAAGATTCAAAGAGAGTGAGATGCCAGCTCCTTTCATTCAGTCAGTAGCTTCAAACATTTCTGGACGTTTTTCAATGGCAAAAATCAATGAATATTGTAAATGCACAAACAGTAATATCTCCACATTGCACGGTGCAATTCTGAAATTTTTAGCTTTTTCCTGTTAATCCTAGCATGATAAAGAAGATTCAAAGAGAGTGAGATGCCAGCTCCTTTCATTCAGTCAGTAGCTTCAAACATTTCTGGACGTTTTTCAATGGCAAAAATCAATGAATATTGTAAATGCACAAACAGTAATATCTCCACATTGCACGGTGCAATTCTGAAATTTTTAGCTTTTTCCTGCTAATCCTAGCATGATAAAGAAGATTCAAAGAGAGTGAGATGCCAGCTCCTTTCATTCAGTCAGTAGCTTCAAACATTTCTGGACGTTTTTCAATGGCAAAAATCAATGAATATTGTAAATGCACAAACAGTAATATCTCCACATTGCACGGTGCAATTCTGAAATTTTTAGCTTTTTCCTGTTAATCCTAGCATGATAAAGAAGATTCAAAGAGAGTGAGATGCCAGCTCCTTTCATTCAGTCAGTAGCTTCAAACATTTCTGGACGTTTTTCAATGGCAAAAATCAATGAATATTGTAAATGCACAAACAGTAATATCTCCACATTGCACGGTGCAATTCTGAAATTTTTAGCTTTTTCCTGCTAATCCTAGCATGATAAAGAAGATTCAAAGAGAGTGAGATGCCAGCTCCTTTCATTCAGTCAGTAGCTTCAAACATTTCTGGTATATGAAAAACATGTTTTTCAATGGCAAAAATCAATGAATATTGTAAATGCACAAACAGTAATATCTCCACATTGCACGGTGCAATTCTGAAATTTTTAGCTTTTTCCTGTTAATCCTAGCATGATAAAGAAGATTCAAAGAGAGTGAGATGCCAGCTCCTTTCATTCAGTCAGTAGCTTCAAACATTTCTGGTATATGAAAAACATGTTTTTCAATGGCAAAAATCAATGAATATTGTAAATGCACAAACAGTAATATCTCCACATTGCACGGTGCAATTCTGAAATTTTTAGCTTTTTCCTGTTAATCCTAGCATGATAAAGAAGATTCAAAGAGAGTGAGATGCCAGCTCCTTTCATTCAGTCAGTAGCTTCAAACATTTCTGGACGTTTTTCAATGGCAAAAATCAATGAATATTGTAAATGCACAAACAGTAATATCTCCACATTGCACGGTGCAATTCTGAAATTTTTAGCTTTTTCCTGTTAATCCTAGCATGATAAAGAAGATTCAAAGAGAGTGAGATGCCAGCTCCTTTCATTCAGTCAGTAGCTTCAAACATTTCTGGTATATGAAAAACATGTTTTTCAATGGCAAAAATCAATGAATATTGTAAATGCACAAACAGTAATATCTCCACATTGCACGGTGCAATTCTGAAATTTTTAGCTTTTTCCTGTTAATCCTAGCATGATAAAGAAGATTCAAAGAGAGTGAGATGCCAGCTCCTTTCATTCAGTCAGTAGCTTCAAACATTTCTGGACGTTTTTCAATGGCAAAAATCAATGAATATTGTAAATGCACAAACAGTAATATCTCCACATTGCACGGTGCAATTCTGAAATTTTTTGCTTTTTCCTGTTAATCCTAGCATGATAAAGAAGATTCAAAGAGAGTGAGATGCCAGCTCCTTTCATTCAGTCAGTAGCTTCAAACATTTCTGGTATATGAAAAACATGTTTTTCAATGGCAAAAATCAATGAATATTGTAAATGCACAAACAGTAATATCTCCACATTGCACGGTGCAATTCTGAAATTTTTAGCTTTTTCCTGTTAATCCTAGCATGATAAAGAAGATTCAAAGAGAGTGAGATGCCAGCTCCTTTCATTCAGTCAGTAGCTTCAAACATTTCTGGACGTTTTTCAATGGCAAAAATCAATGAATATTGTAAATGCACAAACAGTAATATCTCCACATTGCACGGTGCAATTCTGAATTTTTTGCTTTTTCCTGTTAATCCTAGCATGATAAAGAAGATTCAAAGAGAGTGAGATGCCAGCTCCTTTCATTCAGTCAGTAGCTTCAAACATTTCTGGTATATGAAAAACATGTTTTTCAATGGCAAAAATCAATGAATATTGTAAATGCACAAACAGTAATATCTCCACATTGCACGGTGCAATTCTGAAATTTTTTGCTTTTTCCTGTTAATCCTAGCATGATAAAGAAGATTCAAAGAGAGTGAGATGCCAGCTCCTTTCATTCAGTCAGTAGCTTCAAACATTTCTGGACGTTTTTCAATGGCAAAAATCAATGAATATTGTAAATGCACAAACAGTAATATCTCCACATTGCACGGTGCAATTCTGAAATTTTTAGCTTTTTCCTGCTAATCCTAGCATGATAAAGAAGATTCAAAGAGAGTGAGATGCCAGCTCCTTTCATTCAGTCAGTAGCTTCAAACATTTCTGGACGTTTTTCAATGGCAAAAATCAATGAATATTGTAAATGCACAAACAGTAATATCTCCACATTGCACGGTGCAATTCTGAAATTTTTAGCTTTTTCCTGTTAATCCTAGCATGATAAAGAAGATTCAAAGAGAGTGAGATGCCAGCTCCTTTCATTCAGTCAGTAGCTTCAAACATTTCTGGACGTTTTTCAATGGCAAAAATCAATGAATATTGTAAATGCACAAACAGTAATATCTCCACATTGCACGGTGCAATTCTGAAATTTTTAGCTTTTTCCTGCTAATCCTAGCATGATAAAGAAGATTCAAAGAGAGTGAGATGCCAGCTCCTTTCATTCAGTCAGTAGCTTCAAACATTTCTGGACGTTTTTCAATGGCAAAAATCAATGAATATTGTAAATGCACAAACAGTAATATCTCCACATTGCACGGTGCAATTCTGAAATTTTTAGCTTTTTCCTGTTAATCCTAGCATGATAAAGAAGATTCAAAGAGAGTGAGATGCCAGCTCCTTTCATTCAGTCAGTAGCTTCAAACATTTCTGGACGTTTTTCAATGGCAAAAATCAATGAATATTGTAAATGCACAAACAGTAATATCTCCACATTGCACGGTGCAATTCTGAAATTTTTAGCTTTTTCCTGCTAATCCTAGCATGATAAAGAAGATTCAAAGAGAGTGAGATGCCAGCTCCTTTCATTCAGTCAGTAGCTTCAAACATTTCTGGTATATGAAAAACATGTTTTTCAATGGCAAAAATCAATGAATATTGTAAATGCACAAACAGTAATATCTCCACATTGCACGGTGCAATTCTGAAATTTTTAGCTTTTTCCTGTTAATCCTAGCATGATAAAAGAAGATTCAAAGAGAGTGAGATGCCAGCTCCTTTCATTCAGTCAGTAGCTTCAAACATTTCTGGTATATGAAAAACATGTTTTTCAATGGCAAAAATCAATGAATATTGTAAATGCACAAACAGTAATATCTCCACATTGCACGGTGCAATTCTGAAATTTTTAGCTTTTTCCTGTTAATCCTAGCATGATAAAGAAGATTCAAAGAGAGTGAGATGCCAGCTCCTTTCATTCAGTCAGTAGCTTCAAACATTTCTGGACGTTTTTCAATGGCAAAAATCAATGAATATTGTAAATGCACAAACAGTAATATCTCCACATTGCACGGTGCAATTCTGAAATTTTTAGCTTTTTCCTGTTAATCCTAGCATGATAAAGAAGATTCAAAGAGAGTGAGATGCCAGCTCCTTTCATTCAGTCAGTAGCTTCAAACATTTCTGGTATATGAAAAACATGTTTTTCAATGGCAAAAATCAATGAATATTGTAAATGCACAAACAGTAATATCTCCACATTGCACGGTGCAATTCTGAAATTTTTAGCTTTTTCCTGTTAATCCTAGCATGATAAAGAAGATTCAAAGAGAGTGAGATGCCAGCTCCTTTCATTCAGTCAGTAGCTTCAAACATTTCTGGACGTTTTTCAATGGCAAAAATCAATGAATATTGTAAATGCACAAACAGTAATATCTCCACATTGCACGGTGCAATTCTGAAATTTTTTGCTTTTTCCTGTTAATCCTAGCATGATAAAGAAGATTCAAAGAGAGTGAGATGCCAGCTCCTTTCATTCAGTCAGTAGCTTCAAACATTTCTGGTATATGAAAAACATGTTTTTCAATGGCAAAAATCAATGAATATTGTAAATGCACAAACAGTAATATCTCCACATTGCACGGTGCAATTCTGAAATTTTTAGCTTTTTCCTGTTAATCCTAGCATGATAAAGAAGATTCAAAGAGAGTGAGATGCCAGCTCCTTTCATTCAGTCAGTAGCTTCAAACATTTCTGGACGTTTTTCAATGGCAAAAATCAATGAATATTGTAAATGCACAAACAGTAATATCTCCACATTGCACGGTGCAATTCTGAATTTTTTGCTTTTTCCTGTTAATCCTAGCATGATAAAGAAGATTCAAAGAGAGTGAGATGCCAGCTCCTTTCATTCAGTCAGTAGCTTCAAACATTTCTGGTATATGAAAAACATGTTTTTCAATGGCAAAAATCAATGAATATTGTAAATGCACAAACAGTAATATCTCCACATTGCACGGTGCAATTCTGAAATTTTTTGCTTTTTCCTGTTAATCCTAGCATGATAAAGAAGATTCAAAGAGAGTGAGATGCCAGCTCCTTTCATTCAGTCAGTAGCTTCAAACATTTCTGGACGTTTTTCAATGGCAAAAATCAATGAATATTGTAAATGCACAAACAGTAATATCTCCACATTGCACGGTGCAATTCTGAAATTTTTAGCTTTTTCCTGCTAATCCTAGCATGATAAAGAAGATTCAAAGAGAGTGAGATGCCAGCTCCTTTCATTCAGTCAGTAGCTTCAAACATTTCTGGACGTTTTTCAATGGCAAAAATCAATGAATATTGTAAATGCACAAACAGTAATATCTCCACATTGCACGGTGCAATTCTGAAATTT
This sequence comes from Phyllobates terribilis, assembly GCF_046119375.1. Taxonomy (NCBI): domain Eukaryota; kingdom Metazoa; phylum Chordata; class Amphibia; order Anura; family Dendrobatidae; genus Phyllobates; species Phyllobates terribilis. The sequence goes on from NW_027371233.1 coordinate 22,543, forward strand.
TTAGCTTTTTCCTGTTAATCCTAGCATGATAAAGAAGATTCAAAGAGAGTGAGATGCCAGCTCCTTTCATTCAGTCAGTAGCTTCAAACATTTCTGGACGTTTTTCAATGGCAAAAATCAATGAATATTGTAAATGCACAAACAGTAATATCTCCACATTGCACGGTGCAATTCTGAAATTTTTAGCTTTTTCCTGCTAATCCTAGCATGATAAAGAAGATTCAAAGAGAGTGAGATGCCAGCTCCTTTCATTCAGTCAGTAGCTTCAAACATTTCTGGTATATGAAAAACATGTTTTTCAATGGCAAAAATCAATGAATATTGTAAATGCACAAACAGTAATATCTCCACATTGCACGGTGCAATTATGAAATTTTTAGCTTTTTCCTGTTAATCCTAGCATGATAAAGAAGATTCAAAGAGAGTGAGATGCCAGCTCCTTTCATTCAGTCAGTAGCTTCAAACATTTCTGGTATATGAAAAACATGTTTTTCAATGGCAAAAATCAATGAATATTGTAAATGCACAAACAGTAATATCTCCACATTGCACGGTGCAATTCTGAAATTTTTAGCTTTTTCCTGTTAATCCTAGCATGATAAAGAAGATTCAAAGAGAGTGAGATGCCAGCTCCTTTCATTCAGTCAGTAGCTTCAAACATTTCTGGACGTTTTTCAATGGCAAAAATCAATGAATATTGTAAATGCACAAACAGTAATATATCCACATTGCACGGTGCAATTCTGAAATTTTTAGCTTTTTCCTGTTAATCCTAGCATGATAAAGAAGATTCAAAGAGAGTGAGATGCCAGCTCCTTTCATTCAGTCAGTAGCTTCAAACATTTCTGGATAAAAACGTTTTTCAATGGCAAAAATCAATGAATATTGTAAATGCACAAACAGTAATATCTCCACATTGCACGGTGCAATTCTGAAATTTTTAGCTTTTTCCTGTTAATCCTAGCATGATAAAGAAGATTCAAAGAGAGTGAGATGCCAGCTCCTTTCATTCAGTCAGTAGCTTCAAACATTTCTGGACGTTTTTCAATGGCAAAAATCAATGAATATTGTAAATGCACAAACAGTAATATCTCCACATTGCACGGTGCAATTCTGAAATTTTTAGCTTTTTCCTGCTAATCCTAGCATGATAAAGAAGATTCAAAGAGAGTGAGATGCCAGCTCCTTTCATTCAGTCAGTAGCTTCAAACATTTCTGGACGTTTTTCAATGGCAAAAATCAATGAATATTGTAAATGCACAAACAGTAATATCTCCACATTGCACGGTGCAATTCTGAAATTTTTAGCTTTTTCCTGTTAATCCTAGCATGATAAAGAAGATTCAAAGAGAGTGAGATGCCAGCTCCTTTCATTCAGTCAGTAGCTTCAAACATTTCTGGACGTTTTTCAATGGCAAAAATCAATGAATATTGTAAATGCACAAACAGTAATATCTCCACATTGCACGGTGCAATTCTGAAATTTTTAGCTTTTTCCTGCTAATCCTAGCATGATAAAGAAGATTCAAAGAGAGTGAGATGCCAGCTCCTTTCATTCAGTCAGTAGCTTCAAACATTTCTGGTATATGAAAAACATGTTTTTCAATGGCAAAAATCAATGAATATTGTAAATGCACAAACAGTAATATCTCCACATTGCACGGTGCAATTCTGAAATTTTTAGCTTTTTCCTGTTAATCCTAGCATGATAAAGAAGATTCAAAGAGAGTGAGATGCCAGCTCCTTTCATTCAGTCAGTAGCTTCAAACATTTCTGGTATATGAAAAACATGTTTTTCAATGGCAAAAATCAATGAATATTGTAAATGCACAAACAGTAATATCTCCACATTGCACGGTGCAATTCTGAAATTTTTAGCTTTTTCCTGTTAATCCTAGCATGATAAAGAAGATTCAAAGAGAGTGAGATGCCAGCTCCTTTCATTCAGTCAGTAGCTTCAAACATTTCTGGACGTTTTTCAATGGCAAAAATCAATGAATATTGTAAATGCACAAACAGTAATATCTCCACATTGCACGGTGCAATTCTGAAATTTTTAGCTTTTTCCTGTTAATCCTAGCATGATAAAGAAGATTCAAAGAGAGTGAGATGCCAGCTCCTTTCATTCAGTCAGTAGCTTCAAACATTTCTGGTATATGAAAAACATGTTTTTCAATGGCAAAAATCAATGAATATTGTAAATGCACAAACAGTAATATCTCCACATTGCACGGTGCAATTCTGAAATTTTTAGCTTTTTCCTGTTAATCCTAGCATGATAAAGAAGATTCAAAGAGAGTGAGATGCCAGCTCCTTTCATTCAGTCAGTAGCTTCAAACATTTCTGGACGTTTTTCAATGGCAAAAATCAATGAATATTGTAAATGCACAAACAGTAATATCTCCACATTGCACGGTGCAATTCTGAAATTTTTTGCTTTTTCCTGTTAATCCTAGCATGATAAAGAAGATTCAAAGAGAGTGAGATGCCAGCTCCTTTCATTCAGTCAGTAGCTTCAAACATTTCTGGACGTTTTTCAATGGCAAAAATCAATGAATATTGTAAATGCACAAACAGTAATATCTCCACATTGCACGGTGCAATTCTGAAATTTTTAGCTTTTTCCTGTTAATCCTAGCATGATAAAGAAGATTCAAAGAGAGTGAGATGCCAGCTCCTTTCATTCAGTCAGTAGCTTCAAACATTTCTGGTATATGAAAAACATGTTTTTCAATGGCAAAAATCAATGAATATTGTAAATGCACAAACAGTAATATCTCCACATTGCACGGTGCAATTCTGAAATTTTTAGCTTTTTCCTGTTAATCCTAGCATGATAAAGAAGATTCAAAGAGAGTGAGATGCCAGCTCCTTTCATTCAGTCAGTAGCTTCAAACATTTCTGGTATATGAAAAACATGTTTTTCAATGGCAAAAATCAATGAATATTGTAAATGCACAAACAGTAATATCTCCACATTGCACGGTGCAATTCTGAAATTTTTAGCTTTTTCCTGTTAATCCTAGCATGATAAAGAAGATTCAAAGAGAGTGAGATGCCAGCTCCTTTCATTCAGTCAGTAGCTTCAAACATTTCTGGTATATGAAAAACATGTTTTTCAATGGCAAAAATCAATGAATATTGTAAATGCACAAACAGTAATATCTCCACATTGCACGGTGCAATTCTGAAATTTTTGCTTTTTCCTGTTAATCCTAGCATGATAAAGAAGATTCAAAGAGAGTGAGATGCCAGCTCCTTTCATTCAGTCAGTAGCTTCAAACATTTCTGGACGTTTTTCAATGGCAAAAATCAATGAATATTGTAAATGCACAAACAGTAATATCTCCACATTGCACGGTGCAATTCTGAAATTTTTAGCTTTTTCCTGCTAATCCTAGCATGATAAAGAAGATTCAAAGAGAGTGAGATGCCAGCTCCTTTCAGTCAGTAGCTTCAAACATTTCTGGACGTTTTTCAATGGCAAAAATCAATGAATATTGTAAATGCACAAACAGTAATATCTCCACATTGCACGGTGCAATTCTGAAATTTTTAGCTTTTTCCTGTTAATCCTAGCATGATAAAGAAGATTCAAAGAGAGTGAGATGCCAGCTCCTTTCATTCAGTCAGTAGCTTCAAACATTTCTGGACGTTTTTCAATGGCAAAAATCAATGAATATTGTAAATGCACAAACAGTAATATCTCCACATTGCACGGTGCAATTCTGAAATTTTTAGCTTTTTCCTGCTAATCCTAGCATGATAAAGAAGATTCAAAGAGAGTGAGATGCCAGCTCCTTTCATTCAGTCAGTAGCTTCAAACATTTCTGGTATATGAAAAACATGTTTTTCAATGGCAAAAATCAATGAATATTGTAAATGCACAAACAGTAATATCTCCACATTGCACGGTGCAATTCTGAAATTTTTAGCTTTTTCCTGTTAATCCTAGCATGATAAAGAAGATTCAAAGAGAGTGAGATGCCAGCTCCTTTCATTCAGTCAGTAGCTTCAAACATTTCTGGTATATGAAAAACATGTTTTTCAATGGCAAAAATCAATGAATATTGTAAATGCACAAACAGTAATATCTCCACATTGCACGGTGCAATTCTGAAATTTTTAGCTTTTTCCTGTTAATCCTAGCATGATAAAGAAGATTCAAAGAGAGTGAGATGCCAGCTCCTTTCATTCAGTCAGTAGCTTCAAACATTTCTGGACGTTTTTCAATGGCAAAAATCAATGAATATTGTAAATGCACAAACAGTAATATCTCCACATTGCACGGTGCAATTCTGAAATTTTTAGCTTTTTCCTGTTAATCCTAGCATGATAAAGAAGATTCAAAGAGAGTGAGATGCCAGCTCCTTTCATTCAGTCAGTAGCTTCAAACATTTCTGGACGTTTTTCAATGGCAAAAATCAATGAATATTGTAAATGCACAAACAGTAATATCTCCACATTGCACGGTGCAATTCTGAAATTTTTTGCTTTTTCCTGTTAATCCTAGCATGATAAAGAAGATTCAAAGAGAGTGAGATGCCAGCTCCTTTCATTCAGTCAGTAGCTTCAAACATTTCTGGTATATGAAAAACATGTTTTTCAATGGCAAAAATCAATGAATATTGTAAATGCACAAACAGTAATATCTCCACATTGCACGGTGCAATTCTGAAATTTTAGCTTTTTCCCTGTTAATCCTAGCATGATAAAGAAGATTCAAAGAGAGTGAGATGCCAGCTCCTTTCATTCAGTCAGTAGCTTCAAACATTTCTGGTATATGAAAAACATGTTTTTCAATGGCAAAAATCAATGAATATTGTAAATGCACAAACAGTAATATCTCCACATTGCACGGTGCAATTCTGAAATTTTTAGCTTTTTCCTGTAATCCTAGCATGATAAAGAAGATTCAAAGAGAGTGAGATGCAGCTCCTTCCTTTCATTCAGTCAGTAGCTTCAAACATTTCTGGACGTTTTTCAATGGCAAAAATCAATGAATATTGTAAATGCACAAACAGTAATATCTCCACATTGCACGGTGCAATTCTGAAATTTTTAGCTTTTTCCTGTTAATCCTAGCATGATAAAGAAGATTCAAAGAGAGTGAGATGCCAGCTCCTTTCATTCAGTCAGTAGCTTCAAACATTTCTGGTATATGAAAAACATGTTTTTCAATGGCAAAAATCAATGAATATTGTAAATGCACAAACAGTAATATCTCCACATTGCACGGTGCAATTCTGAAATTTTTTGCTTTTTCCTGCTAATCCTAGCATGATAAAGAAGATTCAAAGAGAGTGAGATGCCAGCTCCTTTCATTCAGTCAGTAGCTTCAAACATTTCTGGTATATGAAAAACATGTTTTTCAATGGCAAAAATCAATGAATATTGTAAATGCACAAACAGTAATATCTCCACATTGCACGGTGCAATTCTGAAATTTTTAGCTTTTTCCTGTTAATCCTAGCATGATAAAGAAGATTCAAAGAGAGTGAGATGCCAGCTCCTTTCATTCAGTCAGTAGCTTCAAACATTTCTGGACGTTTTTCAATGGCAAAAATCAATGAATATTGTAAATGCACAAACAGTAATATCTCCACATTGCACGGTGCAATTCTGAAATTTTTAGCTTTTTCCTGTTAATCCTAGCATGAGAAAGAAGATTCAAAGAGAGTGAGATGCCAGCTCCTTTCATTCAGTCAGTAGCTTCAAACATTTCTGGTATATGAAAAACATGTTTTTCAATGGCAAAAATCAATGAATATTGTAAATGCACAAACAGTAATATCTCCACATTGCACGGTGCAATTCTGAAATTTTTAGCTTTTCCTGCTAATCCTAGCATGATAAAGAAGATTCAAAGAGAGTGAGATGCCAGCTCCTTTCATTCAGTCAGTAGCTTCAAACATTTCTGGACGTTTTTCAATGGCAAAAATCAATGAATATTGTAAATGCACAAACAGTAATATCTCCACATTGCACGGTGCAATTCTGAAATTTTTAGCTTTTTCCTGTTAATCCTAGCATGATAAAGAAGATTCAAAGAGAGTGAGATGCCAACTCCTTTCATTCAGTCAGTAGCTTCAAACATTTCTGGACGTTTTTCAATGGCAAAAATCAATGAATATTGTAAATGCACAAACAGTAATATCTCCACATTGCACGGTGCAATTCTGAAATTTTTAGCTTTTTCCTGCTAATCCTAGCATGATAAAGAAGATTCAAAGAGAGTGAGATGCCAGCTCCTTTCATTCAGTCAGTAGCTTCAAACATTTCTGGTATATGAAAAACATGTTTTTCAATGGCAAAAATCAATGAATATTGTAAATGCACAAACAGTAATATCTCCACATTGCACGGTGCAATTCTGAAATTTTTAGCTTTTTCCTGTTAATCCTAGCATGATAAAGAAGATTCAAAGAGAGTGAGATGCCAGCTCCTTTCATTCAGTCAGTAGCTTCAAACATTTCTGGTATATGAAAAACATGTTTTTCAATGGCAAAAATCAATGAATATTGTAAATGCACAAACAGTAATATCTCCACATTGCACGGTGCAATTCTGAAATTTTTAGCTTTTTCCTGTTAATCCTAGCATGATAAAGAAGATTCAAAGAGAGTGAGATGCCAGCTCCTTTCATTCAGTCAGTAGCTTCAAACATTTCTGGACGTTTTTCAATGGCAAAAAATCAATGAATATTGTAAATGCACAAACAGTAATATCTCCACATTGCACGGTGGCAATTCTGAAATTTTTAGCTTTT
>NW_027371234.1:0-29308 GCF_046119375.1 Phyllobates terribilis
AATACAGGGGTGTACTCACTTATACTGAGCACTGTATATATAATGTACTGATAATACAGGGGTGTACTCACTTATACTGAGCACTGTATATATAATGTACTGATAATACAGGGGTGTACTCACTTATACTGAGCGCTGTATATACAATGTACTGATAATTCAGGGGTGTACTCACTTATACTGAGCTCTGTATATATAATGTACTGATAATACAGGGGTGTACTCACTTATACTGAGCGCTGTATATATAATGTACTGATAATTCAGGGGTGTACTCACTTATACTGAGCTCTGTATATATAATGTACTGATAATACAGGGGTGTACTCACTTATACTGAGCGCTCTATATATAATGTACTGATAATACAGGGGTGTAATCACTTATGCTGAGCCCTGTATATATAATGTACTGATAATACAGGGGTGTACTCACTTATACTGAGCACTGTATATATAATGTACTGATAATACAGGGGTGTACTCACTTATACTGAGCACTGTATATATAATGTACTGATAATACAGGGGTGTACTCACTTATACTGAGCCCTGTATATATAATGTACTGATAATACAGGGGTGTACTCACTTATACTGAGCGCTGTATATATAATGTACTGATAATACAGGGGTGTACTCACTTATACTGAGCACTGTATATATAATGTACTGATAATACAGGGGTGTACTCACTTATACTGAGCTCTATATATAATGTACTGATAATACAGGGGTGTAATCACTTATGCTGAGCCCTGTATATATAATGTACTGATAATACAGGGGTGTACTCACTTATACTGAGCACTGTATATATAATGTACTGATAATACAGGGGTGTAATCACTTATGCTGAGCCCTGTATATATAATGTACTGATAATACAGGGGTGTACTCACTTATACTGAGCGCTGTATATATAATGTACTGATAATACAGGGGTGTACTCACTTATACTGAGCGCTGAATATATAATGTACTGATAATACAGGGGTGTACTCACTTATACTGAGCTCTATATATAATGTACTGATAATACAGGGGTGTAATCACTTATGCTGAGCCCTGTATATATAATGTACTGATAATACAGGGGTGTACTCACTTATACTGAGCACTGTATATATAATGTACTGATAATACAGGGGTGTAATCACTTATGCTGAGCCCTGTATATATAATGTACTGATAATACAGGGGTGTACTCACTTATACTGAGCGCTGTATATATAATGTACTGATAATACAGGGGTGTACTCACTTATACTGAGCGCTGAATATATAATGTACTGATAATACAGGGGTGTACTCACTTATACTGAGCACTGTATATATAATGTACTGATAATACAGGGGTGTACTCACTTATACTGAGCACTGTATATATAATGTACTGATAATACAGGGGTGTACTCACTTATACTGAGCTCTGTATATATATAATGTACTGATAATACAGGGGTGTACTCACTTATACTGAGCGCTGCATATATAATGTACTGATAATACAGGGGTGTACTCACTTATACTGAGCGCTGTATATATAATGTACTGATAATACAGGGGTGTACTCACTTATACTGAGCCCTGTATATATAATGTACTTATAATACAGGGGTGTACTCACTTATACTGAGCTCTGTATATATAATGTACTGATAATACAGGGGTGTAATCACTTATACTGAGCACTGTATATATAATGTACTGATAATACAGGGGTGTAATCACTTATACTGAGCGCTGTATATATAATGTACTGATAATACAGGGGTGTACTCACTTATACTGAGCTCTGTATATATAATGTACTGATAATACTGGGGTGTACTCACTTATACTGAGCTCTGTATATATAATGTACTGATAATACAGGGGTGTACTCACTTATACTGAGCGCTGTATATATAATGTACTGATAATACTGGGGTGTACTCACTTATACTGAGCTCTGTATATATAATGTACTGATAATACAGGGGTGTACTCACTTATACTGAGCTCTGTATATATAATGTACTGATAATACAGGGGTGTACTCACTTATACTGAGCACTGTATATATAATGTACTGATAATACAGGGGTGTACTCACTTATACTGAGCGCTGTATATATAATGTACTGATAATACAGGGGTGTACTCACTTATACTGAGCTCTGTATATATAATGTACTGATAATACTGGGGTGTACTCACTTATACTGAGCTCTGTATATATAATGTACTGATAATACAGGGGTGTACTCACTTATACTGAGCGCTGTATATATAATGTACTGATAATACAGGGGTGTACTCACTTATACTGAGCGCTGTATATATAATGTACTGATAATACAGGGGTGTACTCACTTATACTGAGCGCTGTATATATAATGTACTGATAATACAGGGGTGTAATCACTTATACTGAGCACTGTATATATAATGTACTGATAATACAGGGGTGTACTCACTTATACTGAGCTCTGTATATATAATGTACTGATAATACAGGGGTGTACTCACTTATACTGAGCTCTGTATATATAATGTACTGATAATACAGGGGTGTACTCACTTATACTGAGCGCTGCATATATAATGTACTGATAATACAGGGGTGTACTCACTTATACTGAGCGCTGCATATATAATGTACTGATAATACAGGGGTGTACTCACTTATACTGAGCCCTGTATATATAATGTACTGATAATACAGGGGTGTAATCACTTATACTGAGCCCTGTATATATAATGTTCTTATAATACAGGGGTGTACTCACTTATACTGAGCGCTGCATATATAATGTACTGATAATACAGGGGTGTACTCACTTATACTGAGCCCTGTATATATAATTTACTGATAATACAGGGGTGTAATCACTTATACTGAGCGCTGTATATATAATGTACTGATAATACAGGGGTGTACTCACTTATACTGAGCTCTGTATATATAATGTACTGATAATACAGGGGTGTACTCACTTATGCTGAGCGCTGTATATATAATGTACTGATAATACAGGGGTGTACTCACTTATACTGAGCCCTGTATATATAATGTACTGATAATACAGGGGTGTACTCACTTATACTGAGCCCTGTATATATAATGTACTGATAATACAGGGGTGTACTCACTTATACTGAGCACTGTATATATAATGTACTGATAATACAGGGGTGTACTCACTTATACTGAGCTCTGTATATATAATGTACTGATAATACAGGGGTGTACTCACTTATGCTGAGCGCTGTATATATAATGTACTGATAATACAGGGGTGTAATCACTTATACTGAGCCCTGTAAATATAATGTACTGATAATACAGGGGTGTAATCACTTATACTGAGCTCTGTATATATAATGTACTGATAATACTGGGGTGTACTCACTTATACTGAGCTCTGTATATATAATGTACTGATAATACAGGGGTGTACTCACTTATGCTGAGCGCTGTATATATAATGTACTGATAATACAGGGGTGTAATCACTTATACTGAGCCCTGTATATATAATGTACTGATAATACAGGGGTGTAATCACTTATACTGAGCCCTGTATATATAATGTTCTTATAATACAGGGGTGTACTCACTTATACTGAGCGCTGCATATATAATGTACTGATAATACAGGGGTGTACTCACTTATACTGAGCCCTGTATATATAATGTACTGATAATACAGGGGTGTACTCACTTATACTGAGCCCTGTATATATAATTTACTGATAATACAGGGGTGTAATCACTTATACTGAGCTCTGTATATATAATGTACTGATAATACAGGGGTGTACTCACTTATACTGAGCCCTGTATATATAATGTACTGATAATACAGGGGTGTACTCACTTATACTGAGCGCTGTATATATAATGTACTGATAATACAGGGGTGTACTCACTTATGCTGAGCCCTGTATATATAATGTACTGATAATACTGGGGTGTAATCACTTATACTGAGCACTGTATATATAATGTACTGATAATACAGGGGTGTACTCACTTATACTGAGCTCTGTATATATAATGTACTGATAATACAGGGGTGTACTCACTTATACTGAGCTCTGTATATATAATGTACTGATAATACAGGGGTGTACTCACTTATACTGAGCTCTGTACATATAATGTACTGATAATACAGGGGTGTACTCACTTATACTGAGCTCTGTATATATAATGTACTGATAATACAGGGGTGTACTCACTTATACTGAGCTCTGTATATATAATGTACTGATAATACAGGGGTGTACTCACTTATACTGAGCGCTGCATATATAATGTACTGATAATACAGGGGTGTACTCACTTATACTGAGCTCTGTATATATAATGTACTGATAATACAGGGGTGTACTCACTTATACTGAGCCCTGTATATATAATGTACTGATAATACAGGGGTGTACTCACTTATACTGAGCCCTGTATATATAATGTACTTATAATACAGGGGTGTACTCACTTATACTGAGCACTGTATATATAATGTACTGATAATACAGGGGTGTACTCACTTATACTGAGCCCTGTATATATACTGTACTGATATTACAGGGGTGTACTCACTTATACTGAGCTCTGTATATATAATGTACTGATAATACAGGGGTGTACTCACTTATACTGAGCGCTGTATATATAATGTACTGATAATACAGGGGTGTACTCACTTATACTGAGCCCTGTATATATACTGTACTGATATTACAGGGGTGTACTCACTTATACTGAGCTCTGTATATATAATGTACTGATAATACAGGGGTGTACTCACTTATACTGAGCGCTGTATATATAATGTACTGATATTACAGGGGTGTACTCACTTATACTGAGCCCTGTATATATAATGTACTTATAATACAGGGGTGTACTCACTTATACTGAGCACTGTATACATAATGTACTGATAATACAGGGGTGTACTCACTTATACTGAGCCCTGTATATATACTGTACTGATATTACAGGGGTGTACTCACTTATACTGAGCTCTGTATATATAATGTACTGATAATACAGGGGTGTAATCACTTATACTGAGCGCTGTATATATAATGTACTGATAATACAGGGGTGTACTCACTTATACTGAGCCCTGTATATATAATGTACTGATAATACAGGGGTGTAATCACTTATACTGAGCGCTGTATATATAATGTACTGATAATACAGGGGTGTAATCACTTATACTGAGCACTGTATATATAATGTACTGATAATACAGGGGTGTACTCACTTATACTGAGCCCTGTATATATACTGTACTGATATTACAGGGGTGTACTCACTTATACTGAGCTCTGCATATATAATGTACTGATAATACAGGGGTGTAATCACTTATACTGAGCCCTGTATATATAATGTACTGATAATACAGGGGTGTACTCACTTATACTGAGCCCTGTATATATAATGTACTGATAATACAGGGGTGTAATCACTTATACTGAGCGCTGTATATATAATGTACTGATAATACAGGGGTGTACTCACTTATACTGAGCCCTGTATATATAATGTACTGATAATACAGGGGTGTACTCACTTATACTGAGCGCTGTATATATAATGTACTGATAATACAGGGGTGTACTCACTTATGCTGAGCCCTGTATATATAATGTACTGATAATACTGGGGTGTAATCACTTATACTGAGCACTGTATATATAATGTACTGATAATACAGGGGTGTACTCACTTATACTGAGCTCTGTATATATAATGTACTTATAATACAGGGGTGTACTCACTTATACTGAGCACTGTATATATAATGTACTGATAATACAGGGGTGTACTCACTTATACTGAGCCCTGTATATATACTGTACTGATATTACAGGGGTGTACTCACTTATACTGAGCTCTGTATATATAATGTACTGATAATACAGGGGTGTACTCACTTATACTGAGCGCTGCATATATAATGTACTGATAATACAGGGGTGTACTCACTTATACTGAGCTCTGTATATATAATGTACTGATAATACAGGGGTGTAATCACTTATACTGAGCTCTGTATATATAATGTACTGATAATACAGGGGTGTACTCACTTATACTGAGCCCTGTATATATAATGTACTGATAATACAGGGGTGTACTCACTTATACTGAGCTCTGTATATATAATGTACTGATAATACAGGGGTGTAATCACTTATACTGAGCGCTGTATATATAATGTACTGATAATACAGGGGTGTACTCACTTATACTGAGCCCTGTATATATAATGTACTGATAATACAGGGGTGTAATCACTTATACTGAGCGCTGTATATATAATGTACTGATAATACAGGGGTGTACTCACTTATACTGAGCGCTGTATATATAATGTACTGATAATACAGGGGTGTACTCACTTATACTGAGCCCTGTATATATAATGTACTGATAATACTGGGGTGTAATCACTTATACTGAGCGCTGTATATATAATGTACTGATAATACAGGGGTGTACTCACTTACACTGAGCACTGTATATATAATGTACTGATAATACAGGGGTGTACTCACTTATACTGAGCTCTGTATATATAATGTACTGATAATACAGGGGTGTACTCACTTATACTGAGCGCTGTATATATAATGTACTGATAATACTGGGGTGTAATCACTTATACTGAGCTCTGTATATATAATGTACTGATAATACAGGGGTGTACTCACTTATACTGAGCTCTGTATATATAATGTACTGATAATACAGGGGTGTACTCACTTATACTGAGCACTGTATATATAATGTACTGATAATACTGGGGTGTAATCACTTATACTGAGCGCTGTATATATAATGTACTGATAATACAGGGGTGTACTCACTTATACTGAGCGCTGTATATATAATGTACTGATAATACAGGGGTGTAATCACTTATACTGAGCGCTGTATATATAATGTACTGATAATACAGGAGTGTACTCACTTATACTGAGCGCTGTATATATAATGTACTGATAATACAGGGGTGTACTCACTTATACTGAGCGCTGTATATATAATGTACTGATAATACTGGGGTGTAATCACTTATACTGAGCGCTGTATATATAATGTACTGATAATACAGGGGTGTACTCACTTATACTGAGCCCTGTATATATAATGTACTGATAATACAGGGGTGTAATCACTTATACTGAGCCCTGTATATATAATGTACTGATAATACAGGGGTGTAATCACTTATACTGAGCCCTGTATATATAATGTACTGATAATACAGGGGTGTACTCACTTATACTGAGCTCTATATATAATGTACTGATAATACAGGGGTGTACTCACTTATACTGAGCCCTGTATATATAATGTACTGATAATACAGGGGTGTACTCACTTATACTGAGCCCTGTATATATAATATACTGATAATACTGGGGTGTACTCACTTATACTGAGCTCTGTATATATAATGTACTGATAATACAGGGGTGTACTCACTTATACTGAGCGCTGTATATATAATGTACTGATAATACAGGGGTGTACTCACTTATACTGAGCACTGTTTATATAATGTACTGATAATACAGGGGTGTACTCACTTATACTGAGCGCTGTATATATAATGTGCTGATAATACAGGGGTGTACTCACTTATACTGAGCGCTGTATATATAATGTACTGATAATACAGGGGTGTACTCACTTATACTGAGCCCTGTATATATAATGTACTGATAATACAGGGGTGTACTCACTTATACTGAGCACTGTTTATATAATGTACTGATAATACAGGGGTGTACTCACTTATACTGAGCGCTGTATATATAATGTGCTGATAATACTGGGGTGTACTCACTTATACTGAGCTCTGTATATATAATGTACTGATAATACAGGGGTGTACTCACTTATACTGAGCTCTGTATATATAATGTACTGATAATACAGGGGTGTACTCACTTATACTGAGCGCTGTATATATAATGTACTGATAATACAGGGGTGTACTCACTTATACTGAGCACTGTTTATATAATGTACTGATAATACAGGGGTGTACTCACTTATACTGAGCCCTGTATATATAATGTACAGATAATACAGGGGTGTACTCACTTATACTGAGCGCTGTATATATAATGTGCTGATAATACTGGGGTGTAATCACTTATACTGAGCCCTGCATATATAATGTACTGATAATACAGGGGTGTACTCACTTATACTGAGCACTGTTTATATAATGTACTGATAATACAGGGGTGTACTCACTTATACTGAGCACTGTTTATATAATGTACTGATAATACAGGGGTGTACTCACTTATACTGAGCGCTGTATATATAATGTGCTGATAAAACCGGGGTGTAATCACTTATACTGAGCACTGTTTATATAATGTACTGATAATACAGGGGTGTACTCACTTATACTGAGCGCTGTATATATAATGTGCTGATAATACTGGGGTGTAATCACTTATACTGAGCCCTGTATATATAATGTACTGATAATACAGGGGTGTACTCACTTATACTGAGCACTGTTTATATAATGTACTGATAATACAGGGGTGTACTCACTTATACTGAGCACTGTATATATAATGTACTGATAATACTGGGGTGTAATCACTTATACTGAGCCCTGTATATATAATGTACTGATAATACAGGGGTGTACTCACTTATACTGAGCGCTGTATATATAATGTGCTGATAATACAGGGGTGTACTCACTTATACTGAGCACTGTATATATAATATACTGATAATACAGGGGGTGTACTCACTTATACTGAGCCCTGTATATATAATGTACTGATAATACAGGGGTGTAATCACTTATACTGAGCCCTGTATATATAATGTACTGATAATACAGGGGTGTACTCACTTATACTGAGCGCTGTATATATAATGTACTGATAATACAGGGGTGTAATCACTTATACTGAGCACTGTATATATAATGTACTGATAATACAGGGGTGTACTCACTTATACTGAGCTCTGTATATATAATGTACTGATAATACAGGGGTGTACTCACTTATACTGAGCTCTGTATATATAATGTACTGATAATACAGGGGTGTACTCACTTATACTGAGCGCTGCATATATAATGTACTGATAATACAGGGGTGTACTCACTTATACTGAGCTCTGTATATATAATGTACTGATAATACAGGGGTGTACTCACTTATACTGAGCCCTGTATATATAATGTACTTATAATACAGGGGTGTACTCACTTATACTGAGCGCTGCATATATAATGTACTGATAATACAGGGGTGTACTCACTTATACTGAGCCCTGTATATATAATGTACTGATAATACAGGGGTGTAATCACTTATACTGAGCCCTGTATATATAATGTTCTTATAATACAGTGGTGTACTCACTTATACTGAGCCCTGTATATATAATGTACTGATAATACAGGGGTGTACTCACTTATACTGAGCCCTGTATATATAATTTACTGATAATACAGGGGTGTAATCACTTATACTGAGCTCTGTATATATAATGTACTGATAATACAGGGGTGTACTCACTTATACTGAGCCCTGTATATATAATTTACTGATAATACAGGGGTGTAATCACTTATACTGAGCTCTGTATATATAATGTACTGATAATACAGGGGTGTACTCACTTATACTGAGCCCTGTATATATAATTTACTGATAATACAGGGGTGTAATCACTTATACTGAGCGCTGTATATATAATGTACTGATAATACAGGGGTGTACTCACTTATACTGAGCTCTGTATATATAATGTACTGATAATACAGGGGTGTACTCACTTATGCTGAGCGCTGTATATATAATGTACTGATAATACAGGGGTGTACTCACTTATACTGAGCCCTGTATATATAATGTACTGATAATACAGGGGTGTACTCACTTATACTGAGCCCTGTATATATAATGTACTGATAATACAGGGGTGTACTCACTTATACTGAGCACTGTATATATAATGTACTGATAATACAGGGGTGTACTCACTTATACTGAGCTCTGTATATATAATGTACTGATAATACAGGGGTGTACTCACTTATGCTGAGCGCTGTATATATAATGTACTGATAATACAGGGGTGTAATCACTTATACTGAGCCCTGTAAATATAATGTACTGATAATACAGGGGTGTAATCACTTATACTGAGCTCTGTATATATAATGTACTGATAATACTGGGGTGTACTCACTTATACTGAGCTCTGTATATATAATGTACTGATAATACAGGGGTGTACTCACTTATGCTGAGCGCTGTATATATAATGTACTGATAATACAGGGGTGTAATCACTTATACTGAGCCCTGTATATATAATGTACTGATAATACAGGGGTGTACTCACTTATACTGAGCCCTGTATATATAATGTACTGATAATACAGGGGTGTACTCACTTATACTGAGCCCTGTATATATAATTTACTGATAATACAGGGGTGTAATCACTTATACTGAGCTCTGTATATATAATGTACTGATAATACAGGGGTGTACTCACTTATACTGAGCCCTGTATATATAATGTACTGATAATACAGGGGTGTACTCACTTATACTGAGCGCTGTATATATAATGTACTGATAATACAGGGGTGTACTCACTTATGCTGAGCCCTGTATATATAATGTACTGATAATACTGGGGTGTAATCACTTAT
Organism: Phyllobates terribilis; assembly: GCF_046119375.1. Classification (NCBI taxonomy): domain Eukaryota; kingdom Metazoa; phylum Chordata; class Amphibia; order Anura; family Dendrobatidae; genus Phyllobates; species Phyllobates terribilis. The sequence goes on from NW_027371234.1 coordinate 10,733, forward strand.
ACTGAGCACTGTATATATAATGTACTGATAATACAGGGGTGTACTCACTTATACTGAGCTCTGTATATATAATGTACTGATAATACAGGGGTGTACTCACTTATACTGAGCTCTGTATATATAATGTACTGATAATACAGGGGTGTACTCACTTATACTGAGCGCTGCATATATAATGTACTGATAATACAGGGGTGTACTCACTTATACTGAGCTCTGTATATATAATGTACTGATAATACAGGGGTGTACTCACTTATACTGAGCCCTGTATATATAATGTACTTATAATACAGGGGTGTACTCACTTATACTGAGCACTGTATATATAATGTACTGATAATACAGGGGTGTACTCACTTATACTGAGCCCTGTATATATACTGTACTGATATTACAGGGGTGTACTCACTTATACTGAGCTCTGTATATATAATGTACTGATAATACAGGGGTGTACTCACTTATACTGAGCGCTGTATATATAATGTACTGATAATACAGGGGTGTACTCACTTATACTGAGCCCTGTATATATACTGTACTGATATTACAGGGGTGTACTCACTTATACTGAGCTCTGTATATATAATGTACTGATAATACAGGGGTGTACTCACTTATACTGAGCGCTGTATATATAATGTACTGATATTACAGGGGTGTACTCACTTATACTGAGCCCTGCATATATAATGTACTTATAATACAGGGGTGTACTCACTTATACTGAGCACTGTATATATAATGTACTGATAATACAGGGGTGTACTCACTTATACTGAGCCCTGTATATATACTGTACTGATATTACAGGGGTGTACTCACTTATACTGAGCTCTGTATATATAATGTACTGATAATACAGGGGTGTAATCACTTATACTGAGCGCTGTATATATAATGTACTGATAATACAGGGGTGTACTCACTTATACTGAGCCCTGTATATATAATGTACTGATAATACAGGGGTGTAATCACTTATACTGAGCGCTGTATATATAATGTACTGATAATACAGGGGTGTAATCACTTATACTGAGCACTGTATATATAATGTACTGATAATACAGGGGTGTACTCACTTATACTGAGCCCTGTATATATACTGTACTGATATTACAGGGGTGTACTCACTTATACTGAGCTCTGTATATATAATGTACTGATAATACAGGGGTGTAATCACTTATACTGAGCCCTGTATATATAATGTACTGATAATACAGGGGTGTAATCACTTATACTGAGCGCTGCATATATAATGTACTGATAATACAGGGGTGTACTCACTTATACTGAGCCCTGTATATATAATGTACTGATAATACAGGGGTGTACTCACTTATACTGAGCGCTGTATATATAATGTACTGATAATACAGGGGTGTACTCACTTATGCTGAGCCCTGTATATATAATGTACTGATAATACTGGGGTGTAATCACTTATACTGAGCACTGTATATATAATGTACTGATAATACAGGGGTGTACTCACTTATACTGAGCTCTGTATATATAATGTACTGATAATACAGGGGTGTACTCACTTATACTGAGCTCTGTATATATAATGTACTGATAATACAGGGGTGTACTCACTTATACTGAGCGCTGCATATATAATGTACTGATAATACAGGGGTGTACTCACTTATACTGAGCTCTGTATATATAATGTACTGATAATACAGGGGTGTACTCACTTATACTGAGCCCTGTATATATAATGTACTTATAATACAGGGGTGTACTCACTTATACTGAGCACTGTATATATAATGTACTGATAATACAGGGGTGTACTCACTTATACTGAGCCCTGTATATATACTGTACTGATATTACAGGGGTGTACTCACTTATACTGAGCTCTGTATATATAATGTACTGATAATACAGGGGTGTACTCACTTATACTGAGCGCTGCATATATAATGTACTGATAATACAGGGGTGTACTCACTTATACTGAGCTCTGTATATATAATGTACTTATAATACAGGGGTGTACTCACTTATACTGAGCACTGTATATATAATGTACTGATAATACAGGGGTGTACTCACTTATACTGAGCTCTGTATATATAATGTACTGATAATACAGGGGTGTACTCACTTATACTGAGCTCTGTATATATAATGTACTGATAATACAGGGGTGTACTCACTTATACTGAGCGCTGCATATATAATGTACTGATAATACAGGGGTGTACTCACTTATACTGAGCTCTGTATATATAATGTACTGATAATACAGGGGTGTACTCACTTATACTGAGCCCTGTATATATAATGTACTTATAATACAGGGGTGTACTCACTTATACTGAGCGCTGCATATATAATGTACTGATAATACAGGGGTGTAATCACTTATACTGAGCGCTGTATATATAATGTACTGATAATACAGGGGTGTACTCACTTATGCTGAGCGCTGTATATATAATGTACTGATAATACAGGGGTGTAATCACTTATACTGAGCTCTGTATATATAATGTACTGATAATACAGGGGTGTACTCACTTATACTGAGCCCTGTATATATAATGTACTGATAATACAGGGGTGTACTCACTTATACTGAGCTCTGTATATATAATGTACTGATAATACAGGGGTGTAATCACTTATACTGAGCGCTGTATATATAATGTACTGATAATACAGGGGTGTAATCACTTATACTGAGCTCTGTATATATAATGTACTGATAATACAGGGGTGTACTCACTTATACTGAGCGCTGTATATATAATGTACTGATAATACAGGGGTGTACTCACTTATACTGAGCGCTGTATATATAATGTACTGATAATACAGGGGTGTACTCACTTATACTGAGCCCTGTATATATAATGTACTGATAATACTGGGGTGTAATCACTTATACTGAGCGCTGTATATATAATGTACTGATAATACAGGGGTGTACTCACTTATACTGAGCGCTGTATATATAATGTACTGATAATACAGGGGTGTACTCACTTATACTGAGCCCTGTATATATAATGTACTGATAATACTGGGGTGTAATCACTTATACTGAGCGCTGTATATATAATGTACTGATAATACAGGGGTGTACTCACTTATACTGAGCGCTGTATATATAATGTACTGATAATACTGGGGTGTAATCACTTATACTGAGCTCTGTATATATAATGTACTGATAATACAGGGGTGTACTCACTTATACTGAGCGCTGTATATATAATGTACTGATAATACAGGGGTGTAATCACTTATACTGAGCGCTGTATATATAATGTACTGATAATACAGGAGTGTACTCACTTATACTGAGCGCTGTATATATAATGTACTGATAATACAGGGGTGTACTCACTTATACTGAGCGCTGTATATATAATGTACTGATAATACTGGGGTGTAATCACTTATACTGAGCGCTGTATATATAATGTACTGATAATACAGGGGTGTACTCACTTATACTGAGCTCTGTATATATAATGTACTGATAATACAGGGGTGTAATCACTTATACTGAGCGCTGTATATATAATGTACTGATAATACTGGGGTGTAATCACTTATACTGAGCTCTGTATATATAATGTACTGATAATACAGGGGTGTAATCACTTATACTGAGCCCTGTATATATAATGTACTGATAATACAGGGGTGTACTCACTTATACTGAGCTCTGTATATATAATGTACTGATAATACAGGGGTGTAATCACTTATACTGAGCTCTGTATATATAATGTACTGATAATACAGGGGTGTAATCACTTATACTGAGCGCTGTATATATAATGTACTGATAATACAGGGGTGTACTCACTTATACTGAGCTCTGTATATATAATGTACTGATAATACAGGGGTGTAATCACTTATACTGAGCGCTGTATATATAATGTACTGATAATACAGGGGTGTACTCACTTATACTGAGCCCTGTATATATAATGTACTGATAATACAGGGGTGTAATCACTTATACTGAGCCCTGTATATATAATGTACTGATAATACTGGGGTGTAATCACTTATACTGAGCGCTGTATATATAATGTACTGATAATACAGGGGTGTACTCACTTATACTGAGCCCTGTATATATAATATACTGATAATACTGGGGTGTACTCACTTATACTGAGCTCTGTATATATAATGTACTGATAATACAGGGGTGTAATCACTTATACTGAGCCCTGTATATATAATGTACTGATAATACAGGGGTGTACTCACTTATACTGAGCTCTATATATAATGTACTGATAATACAGGGGTGTACTCACTTATACTGAGCCCTGTATATATAATGTACTGATAATACAGGGGTGTACTCACTTATACTGAGCCCTGTATATATAATATACTGATAATACTGGGGTGTACTCACTTATACTGAGCTCTGTATATATAATGTACTGATAATACAGGGGTGTACTCACTTATACTGAGCGCTGTATATATAATGTACTGATAATACAGGGGTGTACTCACTTATACTGAGCACTGTTTATATAATGTACTGATAATACAGGGGTGTACTCACTTATACTGAGCGCTGTATATATAATGTGCTGATAATACAGGGGTGTACTCACTTATACTGAGCGCTGTATATATAATGTACTGATAATACAGGGGTGTACTCACTTATACTGAGCCCTGTATATATAATGTACTGATAATACAGGGGTGTACTCACTTATACTGAGCACTGTTTATATAATGTACTGATAATACAGGGGTGTACTCACTTATACTGAGCGCTGTATATATAATGTGCTGATAATACTGGGGTGTACTCACTTATACTGAGCTCTGTATATATAATGTACTGATAATACAGGGGTGTACTCACTTATACTGAGCTCTGTATATATAATGTACTGATAATACAGGGGTGTACTCACTTATACTGAGCGCTGTATATATAATGTACTGATAATACAGGGGTGTACTCACTTATACTGAGCACTGTTTATATAATGTACTGATAATACAGGGGTGTACTCACTTATACTGAGCGCTGTATATATAATGTGCTGATAATACTGGGGTGTAATCACTTATACTGAGCCCTGTATATATAATGTACTGATAATACAGGGGTGTACTCACTTATACTGAGCACTGTTTATATAATGTACTGATAATACAGGGGTGTACTCACTTATACTGAGCACTGTTTATATAATGTACTGATAATACAGGGGTGTACTCACTTATACTGAGCGCTGTATATATAATGTACTGATAATACAGGGGTGTACTCACTTATACTGAGCGCTGTATATATAATGTGCTGATAATACAGGGGTGTACTCACTTATACTGAGCACTGTATATATAATATACTGATAATACAGGGGGTGTACTCACTTATACTGAGCCCTGTATATATAATGTACTGATAATACAGGGGTGTACTCACTTATACTGAGCGCTGTTTATATAATGTACTGATAATACAGGGGTGTACTCACTTATACTGAGCGCTGTATATATAATGTGCTGATAAAACCGGGGTGTAATCACTTATACTGAGCGCTGTATATATAATGTACTGATAATACAGGGGTGTACTCACTTATACTGAGCGCTGTATATATAATGTGCTGATAATACAGGGGTGTACTCACTTATACTGAGCACTGTATATATAATATACTGATAATACAGGGGGTGTACTCACTTATACTGAGCCCTGTATATATAATGTACTGATAATACAGGGGTGTAATCACTTATACTGAGCCCTGTATATATAATGTACTGATAATACAGGGGTGTACTCACTTATACTGAGCCCTGTATATATAATGTACTGATAATACAGGGGTGTAATCACTTATACTGAGCCCTGTATATATAATGTACTGATAATACAGGGGTGTACTCACTTATACTGAGCTCTGTATATATAATGTACTGATAATACAGGGGTGTACTCACTTATACTGAGCCCTGTATATATAATGTACTGATAATACAGGGGTGTACTCACTTATACTGAGCGCTGTATATATAATGTACTGATAATACAGGGGTGTACTCACTTATACTGAGTGCTGTATATATAATGTGCTGATAATACAGGGGTGTAATCACTTATACTGAGCCCTGTATATATAATGTACTGATAATACAGGGGTGTACTCACTTATACTGAGCACTGTATATATAATGTACTGATAATACAGGGGTGTACTCACTTATACTGAGCACTGTATATATAATGTACTGATAATACAGGAGTGTACTCACTTATACTGAGCGCTGTATATATAATGTACTGATAATACAGGAGTGTACTCACTTATACTGAGCGCTGTATATATAATGTGCTGATAATACAGGGGTGTACTCACTTATACTGAGCACTGTATATATAATGTACTGATAATACAGGGGTGTACTCACATATACTGAGCGCTGTATATATAATGTACTGATAATACAGGGGTGTACTCACTTATACTGAGCCCTGTATATATAATGTGCTGATAATACAGGGGTGTAATCACTTATACTGAGCGCTGTATATATAATGTGCTGATAATACAGGGGTGTACTCACTTATACTGAGCGCTGTATATATAATGTACTGATAATACAGGAGTGTACTCACTTATACTGAGCGCTGTATATATAATGTACTGATAATACAGGGGTGTACTCACTTATACTGAGCGCTGTATATATAATGTGCTGATAATACTGGGGTGTAATCACTTATGCTGAGCCCTGTATATATAATGTACTGATAATACAGGGGTGTACTCACTTATGCTGAGCGCTGTATATATAATGTACTGATAATACAGGGGTGTACTCACTTATACTGAGCCCTGTATATATAATGTACTGATAATACAGGGGTGTACTCACTTATACTGAGCGCTGTATATATAATGTACTGATAATACAGGGGTGTACTCACTTATACTGAGCGCTGTATATATAATGTACTGATAATACAGGGGTGTACTCACTTATACTGAGCCCTGTATATATAATGTACTGATAATACAGGGGTGTACTCACTTATACTGAGCGCTGTATATATAATGTACTGATAATACAGGGGTGTACTCACTTATACTGAGCGCTGTATATATAATGTACTGATAATACAGGGGTGTACTCACTTATACTGAGCCCTGTATATATAATGTACTGATAATACAGGGGTGTAATCACTTATACTGAGCGCTGTATATATAATGTAATGATAATACAGGGGTGTACTCACTTATACTGAGCGCTGTATATATAATGTGCTGATAATACAGGGGGTGTACTCACTTATACTGAGCCTTGTATATATAATGTACTGATAATACAGGGGTGTAATCACTTATACTGAGCACTGTATATATAATGTACTGATAATACAGGGGTGTACTCACTTATACTGAGCCCTGTATATATAATGTACTGATAATACAGGGGTGTACTCACTTATACTGAGCACTGTATATATAATGTACTGATAATACAGGGGTGTAATCACTTATACTGAGCACTGTATATATAATGTACTGATAATACAGGGGTGTAATCACTTATACTGAGCGCTGTATATATAATGTACTGATAATACAGGGGTGTACTCACTTATACTGAGCACTGTATATATAATGTACTGATAATACAGGGGTGTACTCACTTATGCTGAGCCCTGTATATATAATGTAATGATAATACAGGGGTGTACACACTTATACTGAGCGCTGTATATATAATGTACTGATAATACAGGGGTGTACTCACTTATACTGAGCCCTGTATATATAATGTACTGATAATACAGGGGTGTAATCACTTATACTGAGCGCTGTATATATAATGTAATGATAATACAGGGGTGTACTCACTTATACTGAGCGCTGTATATATAATGTGCTGATAATACAGGGGGTGTACTCACTTATACTGAGCCTTGTATATATAATGTACTGATAATACAGGGGTGTACTCACTTATACTGAGCCCTGTATATATAATGTACTGATAATACAGGGGTGTAATCACTTATACTGAGCGCTGTATATATAATGTACTGATAATACAGGGGTGTACTCACTTATACTGAGCACTGTATATATAATGTACTGATAATACAGGGGTGTACTCACTTATACTGAGCACTGTATATATAATGTACTGATAATACAGAGGTGTACTCACTTATACTGAGCGCTGTATATATAATGTACTGATAATACAGGGGTGTAATCACTTATACTGAGCGCTGTATATATAATGTAATGATAATACAGGGGTGTACTCACTTATACTGAGCGCTGTATATATAATGTACTGATAATACAGGGGTGTAATCACTTATACTGAGCGCTGTATATATAATGTACTGATAATACAGGGGTGTACTCACTTATACTGAGCACTGTATATATAATGTACTGATAATACAGGGGTGTACTCACTTATACTGAGCCCTGTATATATAATGTACTGATAATACTGGGGTGTACTCACTTATACTGAGCCCTGTATATATAATGTACTGATAATACTGGGGTGTACTCACTTATACTGAGCCCTGTATATATAATGTACTGATAATACAGGGGTGTACTCACTTATACTGAGCACTGTATATATAATGTACTGATAATACAGAGGTGTACTCACTTATACTGAGCGCTGTATATATAATGTACTGATAATACAGGGGGTGTACTCACTTATACTGAGCACTGTATATATAATGTACTGATAATACAGAGGTGTACTCACTTATACTGAGCGCTGTATATATAATGTACTGATAATACTGGGGTGTACTCACTTATACTGAGCACTGTATATATAATGTACTGATAATACAGAGGTGTACTCACTTATACTGAGCACTGTATATATAATGTACTGATAATACAGAGGTGTACTCACTTATACTGAGCCCTGTATATATAATGTACTGATAATACTGGGGTGTACTCACTTATACTGAGCACTGTATATATAATGTACTGATAATACAGAGGTGTACTCACTTATACTGAGCACTGTATATATAATGTACTGATAATACAGAGGTGTACTCACTTATACTGAGCGCTGTATATATAATGTACTGATAATACAGGGGTGTAATCACTTATACTGAGCGCTGTATATATAATGTAATGATAATACAGGGGTGTACTCACTTATACTGAGCGCTGTATATATAATGTAATGATAATACAGGGGTGTACTCACTTATACTGAGCCCTGTATATATAATGTACTGATAATACAGGGGTGTACTCACTTATACTGAGCTCTGTATATATAATGTACTGATAATACAGGGGTGTAATCACTTATACTGAGCCTTGTATATATAATGTACTGATAATACAGGGGTGTACTCACTTATACTGAGCCCTGTATATATAATGTACTGATAATACTGGGGTGTAATCACTTATACTGAGCACTGTATATATAATGTACTGATAATACAGGGATGTACTCACTTATACTGAGCACTGTATATATAATATACTGATAATACAGGGGGTGTACTCACTTATACTGAGCCCTGTATATATAATGTACTGATAATACAGGGGTGTAATCACTTATACTGAGCCCTGTATATATAATGTACTGATAATACAGGGGTGTACTCACTTATACTGAGCCCTGTATATATAATGTACTGATAATACAGGGGTGTAATCACTTATACTGAGCCCTGTATATATAATGTACTGATAATACAGGGGTGTACTCACTTATACTGAGCACTGTATATATAATGTACTGATAATACAGGGGTGTACTCACTTATACTGAGCCCTGTATATATAATGTACTGATAATACAGGGGTGTAATCACTTATACTGAGCCCTGTATATATAATGTACTGATAATACAGGGGTGTACTCACTTATACTGAGCGCTGTATATATAATGTACTGATAATACAGGGGTGTACTCACTTATACTGAGCCCTGTATATATAATGTACTGATAATACAGGGGTGTACTCACTTATACTGAGCGCTGTATATATAATGTACTGATAATACAGGGGTGTACTCACTTATACTGAGCGCTGTATATATAATGTACTGATAATACAGGGGTGTAATCACTTATACTGAGCGCTGTATATATAATGTACTGATAATACAGGGGTGTACTCACTTATACTGAGCACTGTATATATAATGTGCTGATAATACAGGGGTGTAATCACTTATACTGAGCGCTGTATATATAATGTACTGATAATACAGGGGTGTAATCACTTATACTGAGCCCTGTATATATAATGTACTGATAATACAGGGGTGTAATCACTTATACTGAGCGCTGTATATATAATGTACTGATAATACAGGGGTGTACTCACTTATACTGAGCCCTGTATATATAATGTACTGATAATACAGGGGTGTACTCACTTATACTGAGCACTGTATATATAATGTACTGATAATACAGGGGTGTACTCACTTATACTGAGCTCTGTATATATAATGTACTGATAATACAGGGGTGTAATCACTTATACTGAGCGCTGTATATATAATGTACTGATAATACAGGGGTGTACTCACTTATACTGAGCCCTGTATATATAATGTACTGATAATACAGGGGTGTAATCACTTATACTGAGCCCTGTATATATAATGTACTGATAATACTGGGGTGTAATCACTTATACTGAGCGCTGTATATATAATGTACTGATAATACAGGGGTGTACTCACTTATACTGAGCCCTGTATATATAATATACTGATAATACTGGGGTGTACTCACTTATACTGAGCTCTGTATATATAATGTACTGATAATACAGGGGTGTAATCACTTATACTGAGCCCTGTATATATAATGTACTGATAATACAGGGGTGTACTCACTTATACTGAGCTCTATATATAATGTACTGATAATACAGGGGTGTACTCACTTATACTGAGCCCTGTATATATAATGTACTGATAATACAGGGGTGTACTCACTTATACTGAGCCCTGTATATATAATATACTGATAATACTGGGGTGTACTCACTTATACTGAGCTCTGTATATATAATGTACTGATAATACAGGGGTGTACTCACTTATACTGAGCGCTGTATATATAATGTACTGATAATACAGGGGTGTACTCACTTATACTGAGCACTGTTTATATAATGTACTGATAATACAGGGGTGTACTCACTTATACTGAGCGCTGTATATATAATGTGCTGATAATACAGGGGTGTACTCACTTATACTGAGCGCTGTATATATAATGTACTGATAATACAGGGGTGTACTCACTTATACTGAGCCCTGTATATATAATGTACTGATAATACAGGGGTGTACTCACTTATACTGAGCACTGTTTATATAATGTACTGATAATACAGGGGTGTACTCACTTATACTGAGCGCTGTATATATAATGTGCTGATAATACTGGGGTGTACTCACTTATACTGAGCTCTGTATATATAATGTACTGATAATACAGGGGTGTACTCACTTATACTGAGCTCTGTATATATAATGTACTGATAATACAGGGGTGTACTCACTTATACTGAGCGCTGTATATATAATGTACTGATAATACAGGGGTGTACTCACTTATACTGAGCACTGTTTATATAATGTACTGATAATACAGGGGTGTACTCACTTATACTGAGCGCTGTATATATAATGTGCTGATAATACTGGGGTGTAATCACTTATACTGAGCCCTGTATATATAATGTACTGATAATACAGGGGTGTACTCACTTATACTGAGCACTGTTTATATAATGTACTGATAATACAGGGGTGTACTCACTTATACTGAGCACTGTTTATATAATGTACTGATAATACAGGGGTGTACTCACTTATACTGAGCGCTGTATATATAATGTACTGATAATACAGGGGTGTACTCACTTATACTGAGCGCTGTATATATAATGTGCTGATAATACAGGGGTGTACTCACTTATACTGAGCACTGTATATATAATATACTGATAATACAGGGGGTGTACTCACTTATACTGAGCCCTGTATATATAATGTACTGATAATACAGGGGTGTACTCACTTATACTGAGCGCTGTTTATATAATGTACTGATAATACAGGGGTGTACTCACTTATACTGAGCTCTGTATATATAATGTGCTGATAAAACCGGGGTGTAATCACTTATACTGAGCCCTGTATATATAATGTACTGATAATACAGGGGTGTACTCACTTATACTGAGCGCTGTATATATAATGTGCTGATAATACAGGGGTGTACTCACTTATACTGAGCACTGTATATATAATATACTGATAATACAGGGGGTGTACTCACTTATACTGAGCCCTGTATATATAATGTACTGATAATACAGGGGTGTAATCACTTATACTGAGCCCTGTATATATAATGTACTGATAATACAGGGGTGTACTCACTTATACTGAGCCCTGTATATATAATGTACTGATAATACAGGGGTGTAATCACTTATACTGAGCCCTGTATATATAATGTACTGATAATACAGGGGTGTACTCACTTATACTGAGCTCTGTATATATAATGTACTGATAATACAGGGGTGTACTCACTTATACTGAGCCCTGTATATATAATGTACTGATAATACAGGGGTGTACTCACTTATACTGAGCGCTGTATATATAATGTACTGATAATACAGGGGTGTACTCACTTATACTGAGTGCTGTATATATAATGTGCTGATAATACAGGGGTGTAATCACTTATACTGAGCCCTGTATATATAATGTACTGATAATACAGGGGTGTACTCACTTATACTGAGCACTGTATATATAATGTACTGATAATACAGGGGTGTACTCACTTATACTGAGCACTGTATATATAATGTACTGATAATACAGGAGTGTACTCACTTATACTGAGCGCTGTATATATAATGTACTGATAATACAGGAGTGTACTCACTTATACTGAGCGCTGTATATATAATGTGCTGATAATACAGGGGTGTACTCACTTATACTGAGCACTGTATATATAATGTACTGATAATACAGGGGTGTACTCACATATACTGAGCGCTGTATATATAATGTACTGATAATACAGGGGTGTACTCACTTATACTGAGCCCTGTATATATAATGTGCTGATAATACAGGGGTGTAATCACTTATACTGAGCGCTGTATATATAATGTGCTGATAATACAGGGGTGTACTCACTTATACTGAGCGCTGTATATATAATGTACTGATAATACAGGAGTGTACTCACTTATACTGAGCGCTGTATATATAATGTACTGATAATACAGGGGTGTACTCACTTATACTGAGCGCTGTATATATAATGTGCTGATAATACTGGGGTGTAATCACTTATGCTGAGCCCTGTATATATAATGTACTGATAATACAGGGGTGTACTCACTTATACTGAGCACTGTATATATAATGTACTGATAATACAGGGGTGTAATCACTTATACTGAGCACTGTATATATAATGTACTGATAATACAGGGGTGTAATCACTTATACTGAGCGCTGTATATATAATGTACTGATAATACAGGGGTGTACTCACTTATACTGAGCACTGTATATATAATGTACTGATAATACAGGGGTGTACTCACTTATGCTGAGCCCTGTATATATAATGTAATGATAATACAGGGGTGTACTCACTTATACTGAGCGCTGTATATATAATGTACTGATAATACAGGGGTGTACTCACTTATACTGAGCCCTGTATATATAATGTACTGATAATACAGGGGTGTAATCACTTATACTGAGCGCTGTATATATAATGTAATGATAATACAGGGGTGTACTCACTTATACTGAGCCCTGTATATATAATGTACTGATAATACAGGGGTGTACTCACTTATACTGAGCCCTGTATATATAATGTACTGATAATACAGGGGTGTACTCACTTATACTGAGCGCTGTATATATAATGTACTGATAATACAGGGGTGTACTCACTTATACTGAGCGCTGTATATATAATGTACTGATAATACAGGGGTGTACTCACTTATACTGAGCCCTGTATATATAATGTACTGATAATACAGGGGTGTAATCACTTATACTGAGCGCTGTATATATAATGTAATGATAATACAGGGGTGTACTCACTTATACTGAGCGCTGTATATATAATGTGCTGATAATACAGGGGGTGTACTCACTTATACTGAGCCTTGTATATATAATGTACTGATAATACAGGGGTGTAATCACTTATACTGAGCACTGTATATATAATGTACTGATAATACAGGGGTGTACTCACTTATACTGAGCCCTGTATATATAATGTACTGATAATACAGGGGTGTACTCACTTATACTGAGCACTGTATATATAATGTACTGATAATACAGGGGTGTAATCACTTATACTGAGCACTGTATATATAATGTACTGATAATACAGGGGTGTAATCACTTATACTGAGCGCTGTATATATAATGTACTGATAATACAGGGGTGTACTCACTTATACTGAGCACTGTATATATAATGTACTGATAATACAGGGGTGTACTCACTTATGCTGAGCCCTGTATATATAATGTAATGATAATACAGGGGTGTACTCACTTATACTGAGCGCTGTATATATAATGTACTGATAATACAGGGGTGTACTCACTTATACTGAGCCCTGTATATATAATGTACTGATAATACAGGGGTGTAATCACTTATACTGAGCGCTGTATATATAATGTAATGATAATACAGGGGTGTACTCACTTATACTGAGCGCTGTATATATAATGTGCTGATAATACAGGGGGTGTACTCACTTATACTGAGCCTTGTATATATAATGTACTGATAATACAGGGGTGTACTCACTTATACTGAGCCCTGTATATATAATGTACTGATAATACAGGGGTGTAATCACTTATACTGAGCGCTGTATATATAATGTACTGATAATACAGGGGTGTACTCACTTATACTGAGCACTGTATATATAATGTACTGATAATACAGGGGTGTACTCACTTATACTGAGCACTGTATATATAATGTACTGATAATACAGAGGTGTACTCACTTATACTGAGCGCTGTATATATAATGTACTGATAATACAGGGGTGTAATCACTTATACTGAGCGCTGTATATATAATGTAATGATAATACAGGGGTGTACTCACTTATACTGAGCGCTGTATATATAATGTACTGATAATACAGGGGTGTAATCACTTATACTGAGCGCTGTATATATAATGTACTGATAATACAGGGGTGTACTCACTTATACTGAGCACTGTATATATAATGTACTGATAATACAGGGGTGTACTCACTTATACTGAGCCCTGTATATATAATGTACTGATAATACTGGGGTGTACTCACTTATACTGAGCCCTGTATATATAATGTACTGATAATACTGGGGTGTACTCACTTATACTGAGCCCTGTATATATAATGTACTGATAATACAGGGGTGTACTCACTTATACTGAGCACTGTATATATAATGTACTGATAATACAGAGGTGTACTCACTTATACTGAGCACTGTATATATAATGTACTGATAATACAGAGGTGTACTCACTTATACTGAGCGCTGTATATATAATGTACTGATAATACTGGGGTGTACTCACTTATACTGAGCACTGTATATATAATGTACTGATAATACAGAGGTGTACTCACTTATACTGAGCACTGTATATATAATGTACTGATAATACAGAGGTGTACTCACTTATACTGAGCCCTGTATATATAATGTACTGATAATACTGGGGTGTACTCACTTATACTGAGCACTGTATATATAATGTACTGATAATACAGAGGTGTATTCACTTATACTGAGCACTGTATATATAATGTACTGATAATACAGAGGTGTACTCACTTATACTGAGCGCTGTATATATAATGTACTGATAATACAGGGGTGTAATCACTTATACTGAGCGCTGTATATATAATGTAATGATAATACAGGGGTGTACTCACTTATACTGAGCGCTGTATATATAATGTAATGATAATACAGGGGTGTACTCACTTATACTGAGCCCTGTATATATAATGTACTGATAATACAGGGGTGTACTCACTTATACTGAGCTCTGTATATATAATGTACTGATAATACAGGAGTGTACTCACTTATACTGAGCCTTGTATATATAATGTACTGATAATACAGGGGTGTACTCACTTATACTGAGCCCTGTATATATAATGTACTGATAATACTGGGGTGTAATCACTTATACTGAGCACTGTATATATAATGTACTGATAATACAGGGATGTACTCACTTATACTGAGCACTGTATATATAATGTACTGATAATACAGGGGTGTACTCACTTATACTGAGCCCTGTATATATAATGTACTGATAATACAGGGGTGTAATCACTTATACTGAGCCCTGTATATATAATGTACTGATAATACAGGGGTGTACTCACTTATACTGAGCCCTGTATATATAATGTACTGATAATACAGGGGTGTAATCACTTATACTGAGCCCTGTATATATAATGTACTGATAATACAGGGGTGTACTCACTTATACTGAGCACTGTATATATAATGTACTGATAATACAGGGGTGTACTCACTTATACTGAGCCCTGTATATATAATGTACTGATAATACAGGGGTGTACTCACTTATACTGAGCGCTGTATATATAATGTACTGATAATACAGGGGTGTACTCACTTATACTGAGCGCTGTATATATAATGTACTGATAATACAGGGGTGTAATCACTTATACTGAGCGCTGTATATATAATGTACTGATAATACAGGGGTGTACTCACTTATACTGAGCACTGTATATATAATGTGCTGATAATACAGGGGTGTAATCACTTATACTGAGCGCTGTATATATAATGTACTGATAATACAGGGGTGTAATCACTTATACTGAGCCCTGTATATATAATGTACTGATAATACAGGGGTGTAATCACTTATACTGAGCGCTGTATATATAATGTACTGATAATACAGGGGTGTACTCACTTATACTGAGCCCTGTATATATAATGTACTGATAATACAGGGGTGTAATCACTTATACTGAGCCCTGTATATATAATGTACTGATAATACAGGGGTGTACTCACTTATACTGAGCACTGTATATATAATGTACTGATAATACAGGGGTGTACTCACTTATACTGAGCGCTGTATATATAATGTACTGATAATACAGGGGTGTACTCACTTATACTGAGCCCTGTATATATAATGTACTGATAATAGAGGGGTGTACTCACTTATACTGAGCGCTGTATATATAATGTACTGATAATACAGGGGTGTACTCACTTATACTGAGCGCTGTATATATAATGTACTGATAATACAGGGGTGTACTCACTTATACTGAGCCCTGTATATATAATGTACTGATAATACAGGGGTGTACTCACTTATACTGAGCGCTGTATATATAATGTACTGATAATACAGGGGTGTACTCACTTATACTGAGCGCTGTATATATAATGTACTGATAATACAGGGGTGTACTCACTTATACTGAGCCCTGTATATATAATGTACTGATAATACAGGGGTGTACTCACTTATACTGAGCACTGTATATATAATGTACTGATAATACAGGGGTGTACTCACTTATACTGAGCGCTGTATATATAATGTACTGATAATACAGGGGTGTACTCACTTATACTGAGCACTGTATATATAATGTACTGATAATACAGGGGTGTAATCACTTATACTGAGCGCTGTATATATAATGTACTGATAATACAGGGGTGTACTCACTTATACTGAGCGCTGTATATATAATGTACTGATAATACAGGGGTGTACTCACTTATACTGAGCGCTGTATATATAATGTACTGATAATACAGGGGTGTACTCACTTATACTGAGCGCTGTATATATAATGTACTGATAATACAGGGGTGTACTCACTTATACTGAGCCTGTATATATAATGTACTGATAATACAGGGGTGTACTCACTTATACTGAGCCCTGTATATATAATGTACTGATAATACAGGGGTGTAATCACTTATACTGAGCGCTGTATATATAATGTACTGATAATACAGGGGTGTACTCACTTATACTGAGCACTGTATATATAATGTACTGATAATACAGGGGTGTACTCACTTATACTGAGCACTGTATATATAATGTACTGATAATACAGAGGTGTACTCACTTATACTGAGCGCTGTATATATAATGTACTGATAATACAGGGGTGTAATCACTTATACTGAGCGCTGTATATATAATGTAATGATAATACAGGGGTGTACTCACTTATACTGAGCGCTGTATATATAATGTACTGATAATACAGGGGTGTAATCACTTATACTGAGCGCTGTATATATAATGTACTGATAATACAGGGGTGTACTCACTTATACTGAGCACTGTATATATAATGTACTGATAATACAGGGGTGTACTCACTTATACTGAGC
>NW_027371235.1:0-29308 GCF_046119375.1 Phyllobates terribilis
GTTTTTCAATGGCAAAAATCAATGAATATTGTAAATGCACAAACAGTAATTTCTCCGCATTGCAAGGTGCAATTCTGAAATTTTTTGCTTTTTTCTGCTCCTCTTAGCATGATAAAGAAGACTCAAAGAGAGTGAGATGCCAGCTCCTTTCATTCAGTCAGTAGCTTCAAACATTTCTGGTATATGAATAACATGATGTTTTTCAATGGCAAAAATCAATGAATATTGTAAATGCACAAACAGTAATTTCTCCGCATTGCAAGGTGCAATTCTGAAATTTTTTGCTTTTTCCTGCTCCTCTTAGCATGATAAAGAAGATTCAAAGAGAGTGAGATGCCAGCTCCTTTCATTCAGTCAGTAGCTTCAATCATTTCTGGACGTTTTTCAATGGCAAAAATCAATGAATATTGTAAATGCACAAACAGTAATTTCTCCGCATTGCAAGGTGCAATTCTGAAATTTTTTGCTTTTTCCTGCTCCTCTTAGCATGATAAACAAGATTCAAAGAGAGTGAGATGCCAGCTCCTTTCATTCAGTCAGTAGCTTCAATCATTTCTGGACGTTTTTCAATGGCAAAAATCAATGAATATTGTAAATGCACAAACAGTAATTTCTCCGCATTGCAAGGTGCAATTCTGAAATTTTTTGCTTTTTCCTGCTCCTCTTAGCATGATAAAGAAGATTCAAAGAGAGTGAGATGCCAGCTCCTTTCATTCAGTCAGTAGCTACAATCATTTCTGGACGTTTTTCAATGGCAAAAATCAATGAATATTGTAAATGCACAAACAGTAATTTCTCCGCATTGCAAGGTGCAATTCTGAAATTTTTTGCTTTTTCCTGCTCCTCTTAGCATGATAAAGAAGATTCAAAGAGAGTGAGATGCCAGCTCCTTTCATTCAGTCAGTAGCTTCAAACATTTCTGGTATATGAATAACATGATGTTTTTCAATGGCAAAAATCAATGAATATTGTAAATGCACAAACAGTAATTTCTCCGCATTGCAAGGTGCAATTCTGAAATTTTTTGCTTTTTCCTGCTCCTCTTAGCATGATAAAGAAGATTCAAAGAGAGTGAGATGCCAGCTCCTTTCATTCAGTCAGTAGCTTCAATCATTTCTGGACGTTTTTCAATGGCAAAAATCATTGAATATTGTAAATGCACAAACAGTAATTTCTCCGCATTGCAAGGTGCAATTCTGAAATTTTTTGCTTTTTCCTGCTCCTCTTAGCATGATAAAGAAGATTCAAAGAGAGTGAGATGCCAGCTCCTTTCATTCAGTCAGTAGCTTCAATCATTTCTGGAATATGAATAACATGATGTTTTTCAATGGCAAAAATCAATGAATATTGTAAATGCACAAACAGTAATTTCTCCGCATTGCAAGGTGCAATTCTGAAATTTTTTGCTTTTTCCTGCTCCTCTTAGCATGATAAAGAAGATTCAAAGAGAGTGAGATGCCAGCTCCTTTCATTCAGTCAGTAGCTTCAATCATTTCTGGACGTTTTTCAATGGCAAAAATCAATGAATATTGTAAATGCACAAACAGTAATTTCTCCGCATTGCAAGATGCAATTCTGAAATTTTTTGCTTTTTCCTGCTCCTCTTAGCATGATAAACAAGATTCAAAGAGAGTGAGATGCCAGCTCCTTTCATTCAGTCAGTAGCTTCAATCATTTCTGGACGTTTTTCAATGGCAAAAATCAATGAATATTGTAAATGCACAAACAGTAATTTCTCCGCATTGCAAGGTGCAATTCTGAAATTTTTTGCTTTTTCCTGCTCCTCTTAGCATGATAAAGAAGATTCAAAGAGAGTGAGATGCCAGCTCCTTTCATTCAGTCAGTAGCTACAATCATTTCTGGACGTTTTTCAATGGCAAAAATCAATGAATATTGTAAATACACAAACAGTAATTTCTCCGCATTGCAAGGTGCAATTCTGAAATTTTTTGCTTTTTCCTGCTCCTCTTAGCATGATAAAGAAGATTCAAAGAGAGTGAGATGCCAGCTCCTTTCATTCAGTCAGTAGCTTCAAACATTTCTGGTATATGAATAACATGATGTTTTTCAATGGCAAAAATCAATGAATATTGTAAATGCACAAACAGTAATTTCTCCGCATTGCAAGGTGCAATTCTGAGATTTTTTGCTTTTTCCTGCTCCTCTTAGCATGATAAAGAAGATTCAAAGAGAGTGAGATGCCAGCTCCTTTCATTCAGTCAGTAGCTTCAATCATTTCTGGACGTTTTTCAATGGCAAAAATCATTGAATATTGTAAATGCACAAACAGTAATTTCTCCGCATTGCAAGGTGCAATTCTGAAATTTTTTGCTTTTTCCTGCTCCTCTTAGCATGATAAAGAAGATTCAAAGAGACTGAGATGCCAGCTCCTTTCATTCAGTCAGTAGCTTCAATCATTTCTGGAATATGAATAACATGATGTTTTTCAATGGCAAAAATCAATGAATATTGTAAATGCACAAACAGTAATTTCTCCGCATTGCAAGGTGCAATTCTGAAATTTTTTGCTTTTTCCTGCTCCTCTTAGCATGATAAAGAAGATTCAAAGAGAGTGAGATGCCAGCTCCTTTCATTCAGTCAGTAGCTTCAATCATTTCTGGACGTTTTTCAATGGCAAAAATCAATGAATATTGTAAATGCACAAACAGTAATTTCTCCGCATTGCAAGGTGCAATTCTGAAATTTTTTGCTTTTTCCTGCTCCTCTTAGCATGTTAAAGAAGATTCAAAGAGAGTGAGATGCCAGCTCCTTTCATTCAGTCAGTAGCTACAATCATTTCTGGACGTTTTTCAATGGCAAAAATCAATGAATATTGTAAATGCACAAACAGTAATTTCTCCGCATTGCAAGGTGCAATTCTGAAATTTTTTGCTTTTTCCTGCTCCTCTTAGCATGATAAAGAAGATTCAAAGAGAGTGAGATGCCAGCTCCTTTCATTCAGTCAGTAGCTTCAAACATTTCTGGTATATGAATAACATGATGTTTTTCAATGGCAAAAATCAATGAATATTGTAAATGCACAAACAGTAATTTCTCCGCATTGCAAGGTGCAATTCTGAGATTTTTTGCTTTTTCCTGCTCCTCTTAGCATGATAAAGAAGATTCAAAGAGAGTGAGATGCCAGCTCCTTTCATTCAGTCAGTAGCTTCAATCATTTCTGGACGTTTTTCAATGGCAAAAATCATTGAATATTGTAAATGCACAAACAGTAATTTCTCCGCATTGCAAGGTGCAATTCTGAAATTTTTTGCTTTTTCCTGCTCCTCTTAGCATGATAAAGAAGATTCAAAGAGAGTGAGATGCCAGCTCCTTTCATTCAGTCAGTAGCTTCAATCATTTCTGGAATATGAATAACATGATGTTTTTCAATGGCAAAAATCAATGAATATTGTAAATGCACAAACAGTAATTTCTCCGCATTGCAAGGTGCAATTCTGAAATTTTTTGCTTTTTCCTGCTCCTCTTAGCATGATAAAGAAGATTCAAAGAGAGTGAGATGCCAGCTCCTTTCATTCAGTCAGTAGCTTCAATCATTTCTGGACGTTTTTCAATGGCAAAAATCATTGAATATTGTAAATGCACAAACAGTAATTTCTCCGCATTGCAAGGTGCAATTCTGAAATTTTTTGCTTTTTCCTGCTCCTCTTAGCATGATAAAGAAGATTCAAAGAGAGTGAGATGCCAGCTCCTTTCATTCAGTCAGTAGCTTCAATCATTTCTGGAATATGAATAACATGATGTTTTTCAATGGCAAAAATCAATGAATATTGTAAATGCACAAACAGTAATTTCTCCGCATTGCAAGGTGCAATTCTGAGATTTTTTGCTTTTTCCTGCTCCTCTTAGCATGATAAAGAAGATTCAAAGAGAGTGAGATGCCAGCTCCTTTCATTCAGTCAGTAGCTTCAATCATTTCTGGACGTTTTTCAATGGCAAAAATCATTGAATATTGTAAATGCACAAACAGTAATTTCTCCGCATTGCAAGGTGCAATTCTGAAATTTTTTGCTTTTTCCTGCTCCTCTTAGCATGATAAAGAAGATTCAAAGAGAGTGAGATGCCAGCTCCTTTCATTCAGTCAGTAGCTTCAATCATTTCTGGAATATGAATAACATGATGTTTTTCAATGGCAAAAATCAATGAATATTGTAAATGCACAAACAGTAATTTCTCCGCATTGCAAGGTGCAATTCTGAAATTTTTTGCTTTTTCCTGCTCCTCTTAGCATGATAAAGAAGATTCAAAGAGAGTGAGATGCCAGCTCCTTTCATTCAGTCAGTAGCTTCAATCATTTCTGGACGTTTTTCAATGGCAAAAATCATTGAATATTGTAAATGCACAAACAGTAATTTCTCCGCATTGCAAGGTGCAATTCTGAAATTTTTTGCTTTTTCCTGCTCCTCTTAGCATGATAAAGAAGATTCAAAGAGAGTGAGATGCCAGCTCCTTTCATTCAGTCAGTAGCTTCAATCATTTCTGGAATATGAATAACATGATGTTTTTCAATGGCAAAAATCAATGAATATTGTAAATGCACAAACAGTAATTTCTCCGCATTGCAAGGTGCAATTCTGAAATTTTTTGCTTTTTCCTGCTCCTCTTAGCATGATAAAGAAGATTCAAAGAGAGTGAGATGTCAGCTCCTTTCATTCAGTCAGTAGCTTCAATCATTTCTGGACGTTTTTCAATGGCAAAAATCATTGAATATTGTAAATGCACAAACAGTAATTTCTCCGCATTGCAAGGTGCAATTCTGAAATTTTTTGCTTTTTCCTGCTCCTCTTAGCATGATAAAGAAGATTCAAAGAGAGTGAGATGCCAGCTCCTTTCATTCAGTCAGTAGCTTCAATCATTTCTGGTATATGAATAACATGATGTTTTTCAATGGCAAAAATCAATGAATATTGTAAATGCACAAACAGTAATTTCTCCGCATTGCAAGGTGCAATTCTGAAATTTTTTGCTTTTTCCTGCTCCTCTTAGCATGATAAAGAAGATTCAAAGAGAGTGAGATGCCAGCTCCTTTCATTCAGTCAGTAGCTTCAATCATTTCTGGACGTTTTTCAATGGCAAAAATCAATGAATATTGTAAATGCACAAACAGTAATTTCTCCGCATTGCAAGGTGCAATTCTGAAATTTTTTGCTTTTTCCTGCTCCTCTTAGCATGATAAAGAAGATTCAAAGAGAGTGAGATGCCAGCTCCTTTCATTCAGTCAGTAGCTTCAATCATTTCTGGACGTTTTTCAATGGCAAAAATCAATGAATATTGTAAATGCACAAACAGTAATTTCTCCGCATTGCAAGGTGCAATTCTGAAATTTTTTGCTTTTTCCTGCTCCTCTTAGCATGATAAAGAAGATTCAAAGAGAGTGAGATGCCAGCTCCTTTCATTCAGTCAGTAGCTTCAATCATTTCTGGACGTTTTTCAATGGCAAAAATAAATGAATATTGTAAATGCACAAACAGTAATTTCTCCGCATTGCAAGGTGCAATTCTGAAATTTTTTGCTTTTTCCTGCTCCTCTTAGCATGATAAAGAAGATTCAAAGAGAGTGAGATGCCAGCTCCTTTCATTCAGTCAGTAGCTTCAAACATTTCTGGTATATGAATAACATGGTTTTTGAATGGCAAAAATCAATGAATATTGTAAATGCACAAACAGTAATTTCTCCGCATTGCAAGGTGCAATTCTGAAATTTTTTGCTTTTTCCTGCTCCTCTTAGCATGATAAAGAAGATTCAAAGAGAGTGAGATGCCAGCTCCTTTCATTCAGTCAGTAGCTTCAAACATTTCTGGTATATGAATAACATGATGTTTTTCAATGGCAAAAATCAATGAATATTGTAAATGCACAAACAGTAATTTCTCCGCATTGCAAGGTGCAATTCTGAAATTTTTTGCTTTTTCCTGCTCCTCTTAGCATGATAAAGAAGATTCAAAGAGAGTGAGATGCCAGCTCCTTTCATTCAGTCAGTAGCTTCAATCATTTCTGGACGTTTTTCAATGGCAAAAATCATTGAATATTGTAAATGCACAAACAGTAATTTCTCCGCATTGCAAGGTGCAATTCTGAAATTTTTTGCTTTTTCCTGCTCCTCTTAGCATGATAAAGAAGATTCAAAGAGAGTGAGATGCCAGCTCCTTTCATTCAGTCAGTAGCTTCAATCATTTCTGGAATATGAATAACATGATGTTTTTCAATGGCAAAAATCAATGAATATTGTAAATGCACAAACAGTAATTTCTCCGCATTGCAAGGTGCAATTCTGAAATTTTTTGCTTTTTTCTGCTCCTCTTAGCATGATAAAGAAGACTCAAAGAGAGTGAGATGCCAGCTCCTTTCATTCAGTCAGTAGCTTCAAACATTTCTGGTATATGAATAACATGATGTTTTTCAATGGCAAAAATCAATGAATATTGTAAATGCACAAACAGTAATTTCTCCGCATTGCAAGGTGCAATTCTGAAATTTTTTGCTTTTTCCTGCTCCTCTTAGCATGATAAAGAAGATTCAAAGAGTGAGATGCCAGCTCCTTTCATTCAGTCAGTAGCTTCAATCATTTCTGGACGTTTTTCAATGGCAAAAATCAATGAATATTGTAAATGCACAAACAGTAATTTCTCCGCATTGCAAGGTGCAATTCTGAAATTTTTTGCTTTTTCCTGCTCCTCTTAGCATGATAAACAAGATTCAAAGAGAGTGAGATGCCAGCTCCTTTCATTCAGTCAGTAGCTTCAATCATTTCTGGACGTTTTTCAATGGCAAAAATCAATGAATATTGTAAATGCACAAACAGTAATTTCTCCGCATTGCAAGGTGCAATTCTGAAATTTTTTGCTTTTTCCTGCTCCTCTTAGCATGATAAAGAAGATTCAAAGAGAGTGAGATGCCAGCTCCTTTCATTCAGTCAGTAGCTACAATCATTTCTGGACGTTTTTCAATGGCAAAAATCAATGAATATTGTAAATGCACAAACAGTAATTTCTCCGCATTGCAAGGTGCAATTCTGAAATTTTTTGCTTTTTCCTGCTCCTCTTAGCATGATAAAGAAGATTCAAAGAGAGTGAGATGCCAGCTCCTTTCATTCAGTCAGTAGCTTCAAACATTTCTGGTATATGAATAACATGATGTTTTTCAATGGCAAAAATCAATGAATATTGTAAATGCACAAACAGTAATTTCTCCGCATTGCAAGGTGCAATTCTGAAATTTTTTGCTTTTTCCTGCTCCTCTTAGCATGATAAAGAAGATTCAAAGAGAGTGAGATGCCAGCTCCTTTCATTCAGTCAGTAGCTTCAATCATTTCTGGACGTTTTTCAATGGCAAAAATCATTGAATATTGTAAATGCACAAACAGTAATTTCTCCGCATTGCAAGGTGCAATTCTGAAATTTTTTGCTTTTTCCTGCTCCTCTTAGCATGATAAAGAAGATTCAAAGAGAGTGAGATGCCAGCTCCTTTCATTCAGTCAGTAGCTTCAATCATTTCTGGAATATGAATAACATGATGTTTTTCAATGGCAAAAATCAATGAATATTGTAAATGCACAAACAGTAATTTCTCCGCATTGCAAGGTGCAATTCTGAAATTTTTTGCTTTTTCCTGCTCCTCTTAGCATGATAAAGAAGATTCAAAGAGAGTGAGATGCCAGCTCCTTTCATTCAGTCAGTAGCTTCAATCATTTCTGGACGTTTTTCAATGGCAAAAATCAATGAATATTGTAAATGCACAAACAGTAATTTCTCCGCATTGCAAGATGCAATTCTGAAATTTTTTGCTTTTTCCTGCTCCTCTTAGCATGATAAACAAGATTCAAAGAGAGTGAGATGCCAGCTCCTTTCATTCAGTCAGTAGCTTCAATCATTTCTGGACGTTTTTCAATGGCAAAAATCAATGAATATTGTAAATGCACAAACAGTAATTTCTCCGCATTGCAAGGTGCAATTCTGAAATTTTTTGCTTTTTCCTGCTCCTCTTAGCATGATAAAGAAGATTCAAAGAGAGTGAGATGCCAGCTCCTTTCATTCAGTCAGTAGCTACAATCATTTCTGGACGTTTTTCAATGGCAAAAATCAATGAATATTGTAAATACACAAACAGTAATTTCTCCGCATTGCAAGGTGCAATTCTGAAATTTTTTGCTTTTTCCTGCTCCTCTTAGCATGATAAAGAAGATTCAAAGAGAGTGAGATGCCAGCTCCTTTCATTCAGTTAGTAGCTTCAAACATTTCTGGTATATGAATAACATGATGTTTTTCAATGGCAAAAATCAATGAATATTGTAAATGCACAAACAGTAATTTCTCCGCATTGCAAGGTGCAATTCTGAGATTTTTTGCTTTTTCCTGCTCCTCTTAGCATGATAAAGAAGATTCAAAGAGAGTGAGATGCCAGCTCCTTTCATTCAGTCAGTAGCTTCAATCATTTCTGGACGTTTTTCAATGGCAAAAATCATTGAATATTGTAAATGCACAAACAGTAATTTCTCCGCATTGCAAGGTGCAATTCTGAAATTTTTTGCTTTTTCCTGCTCCTCTTAGCATGATAAAGAAGATTCAAAGAGACTGAGATGCCAGCTCCTTTCATTCAGTCAGTAGCTTCAATCATTTCTGGAATATGAATAACATGATGTTTTTCAATGGCAAAAATCAATGAATATTGTAAATGCACAAACAGTAATTTCTCCGCATTGCAAGGTGCAATTCTGAAATTTTTTGCTTTTTCCTGCTCCTCTTAGCATGATAAAGAAGATTCAAAGAGAGTGAGATGCCAGCTCCTTTCATTCAGTCAGTAGCTTCAATCATTTCTGGACGTTTTTCAATGGCAAAAATCAATGAATATTGTAAATGCACAAACAGTAATTTCTCCGCATTGCAAGGTGCAATTCTGAAATTTTTTGCTTTTTCCTGCTCCTCTTAGCATGTTAAAGAAGATTCAAAGAGAGTGAGATGCCAGCTCCTTTCATTCAGTCAGTAGCTACAATCATTTCTGGACGTTTTTCAATGGCAAAAATCAATGAATATTGTAAATGCACAAACAGTAATTTCTCCGCATTGCAAGGTGCAATTCTGAAATTTTTTGCTTTTTCCTGCTCCTCTTAGCATGATAAAGAAGATTCAAAGAGAGTGAGATGCCAGCTCCTTTCATTCAGTCAGTAGCTTCAAACATTTCTGGTATATGAATAACATGATGTTTTTCAATGGCAAAAATCAATGAATATTGTAAATGCACAAACAGTAATTTCTCCGCATTGCAAGGTGCAATTCTGAAATTTTTTGCTTTTTCCTGCTCCTCTTAGCATGATAAAGAAGATTCAAAGAGAGTGAGATGCCAGCTCCTTTCATTCAGTCAGTAGCTTCAATCATTTCTGGACGTTTTTCAATGGCAAAAATCATTGAATATTGTAAATGCACAAACAGTAATTTCTCCGCATTGCAAGGTGCAATTCTGAAATTTTTTGCTTTTTCCTGCTCCTCTTAGCATGATAAAGAAGATTCAAAGAGAGTGAGATGCCAGCTCCTTTCATTCAGTCAGTAGCTTCAATCATTTCTGGAATATGAATAACATGATGTTTTTCAATGGCAAAAATCAATGAATATTGTAAATGCACAAACAGTAATTTCTCCGCATTGCAAGGTGCAATTCTGAGATTTTTTGCTTTTTCCTGCTCCTCTTAGCATGATAAAGAAGATTCAAAGAGAGTGAGATGCCAGCTCCTTTCATTCAGTCAGTAGCTTCAATCATTTCTGGACGTTTTTCAATGGCAAAAATCATTGAATATTGTAAATGCACAAACAGTAATTTCTCCGCATTGCAAGGTGCAATTCTGAAATTTTTTGCTTTTTCCTGCTCCTCAGCATGATAAAGAAGATTCAAAGAGAGTGAGATGCCAGCTCCTTTCATTCAGTCAGTAGCTTCAATCATTTCTGGAATATGAATAACATGATGATTTTCAATGGCAAAAATCAATGAATATTGTAAATGCACAAACAGTAATTTCTCCGCATTGCAAGGTGCAATTCTGAAATTTTTTGCTTTTTCCTGCTCCTCTTAGCATGATAAAGAAGATTCAAAGAGAGTGAGATGCCAGCTCCTTTCATTCAGTCAGTAGCTTCAATCATTTCTGGACGTTTTTCAATGGCAAAAATCATTGAATATTGTAAATGCACAAACAGTAATTTCTCCGCATTGCAAGGTGCAATTCTGAAATTTTTTGCTTTTTCCTGCTCCTCTTAGCATGATAAAGAAGATTCAAAGAGAGTGAGATGCCAGCTCCTTTCATTCAGTCAGTAGCTTCAATCATTTCTGGAATATGAATAACATGATGTTTTTCAATGGCAAAAATCAATGAATATTGTAAATGCACAAACAGTAATTTCTCCGCATTGCAAGGTGCAATTCTGAAATTTTTTGCTTTTTTCTGCTCCTCTTAGCATGATAAAGAAGACTCAAAGAGAGTGAGATGCCAGCTCCTTTCATTCAGTCAGTAGCTTCAAACATTTCTGGTATATGAATAACATGATGTTTTTCAATGGCAAAAATCAATGAATATTGTAAATGCACAAACAGTAATTTCTCCGCATTGCAAGGTGCAATTCTGAAATTTTTTGCTTTTTCCTGCTCCTCTTAGCATGATAAAGAAGATTCAAAGAGTGAGATGCCAGCTCCTTTCATTCAGTCAGTAGCTTCAATCATTTCTGGACGTTTTTCAATGGCAAAAATCAATGAATATTGTAAATGCACAAACAGTAATTTCTCCGCATTGCAAGGTGCAATTCTGAAATTTTTTGCTTTTTCCTGCTCCTCTTAGCATGATAAACAAGATTCAAAGAGAGTGAGATGCCAGCTCCTTTCATTCAGTCAGTAGCTTCAATCATTTCTGGACGTTTTTCAATGGCAAAAATCAATGAATATTGTAAATGCACAAACAGTAATTTCTCCGCATTGCAAGGTGCAATTCTGAAATTTTTTGCTTTTTCCTGCTCCTCTTAGCATGATAAAGAAGATTCAAAGAGAGTGAGATGCCAGCTCCTTTCATTCAGCCAGTAGCTACAATCATTTCTGGACGTTTTTCAATGGCAAAAATCAATGAATATTGTAAATGCACAAACAGTAATTTCTCCGCATTGCAAGGTGCAATTCTGAAATTTTTTGCTTTTTCCTGCTCCTCTTAGCATGATAAAGAAGATTCAAAGAGAGTGAGATGCCAGCTCCTTTCATTCAGTCAGTAGCTTCAAACATTTCTGGTATATGAATAACATGATGTTTTTCAATGGCAAAAATCAATGAATATTGTAAATGCACAAACAGTAATTTCTCCGCATTGCAAGGTGCAATTCTGAAATTTTTTGCTTTTTCCTGCTCCTCTTAGCATGATAAAGAAGATTCAAAGAGAGTGAGATGCCAGCTCCTTTCATTCAGTCAGTAGCTTCAATCATTTCTGGACGTTTTTCAATGGCAAAAATCATTGAATATTGTAAATGCACAAACAGTAATTTCTCCGCATTGCAAGGTGCAATTCTGAAATTTTTTGCTTTTTCCTGCTCCTCTTAGCATGATAAAGAAGATTCAAAGAGAGTGAGATGCCAGCTCCTTTCATTCAGTCAGTAGCTTCAATCATTTCTGGAATATGAATAACATGATGTTTTTCAATGGCAAAAATCAATGAATATTGTAAATGCACAAACAGTAATTTCTCCGCATTGCAAGGTGCAATTCTGAAATTTTTTGCTTTTTCCTGCTCCTCTTAGCATGATAAAGAAGATTCAAAGAGAGTGAGATGCCAGCTCCTTTCATTCAGTCAGTAGCTTCAATCATTTCTGGACGTTTTTCAATGGCAAAAATCAATGAATATTGTAAATGCACAAACAGTAATTTCTCCGCATTGCAAGATGCAATTCTGAAATTTTTTGCTTTTTCCTGCTCCTCTTAGCATGATAAACAAGATTCAAAGAGAGTGAGATGCCAGCTCCTTTCATTCAGTCAGTAGCTTCAATCATTTCTGGACGTTTTTCAATGGCAAAAATCAATGAATATTGTAAATGCACAAACAGTAATTTCTCCGCATTGCAAGGTGCAATTCTGAAATTTTTTGCTTTTTCCTGCTCCTCTTAGCATGATAAAGAAGATTCAAAGAGAGTGAGATGCCAGCTCCTTTCATTCAGTCAGTAGCTACAATCATTTCTGGACGTTTTTCAATGGCAAAAATCAATGAATATTGTAAATACACAAACAGTAATTTCTCCGCATTGCAAGGTGCAATTCTGAAATTTTTTGCTTTTTCCTGCTCCTCTTAGCATGATAAAGAAGATTCAAAGAGAGTGAGATGCCAGCTCCTTTCATTCAGTCAGTAGCTTCAAACATTTCTGGTATATGAATAACATGATGTTTTTCAATGGCAAAAATCAATGAATATTGTAAATGCACAAACAGTAATTTCTCCGCATTGCAAGGTGCAATTCTGAGATTTTTTGCTTTTTCCTGCTCCTCTTAGCATGATAAAGAAGATTCAAAGAGAGTGAGATGCCAGCTCCTTTCATTCAGTCAGTAGCTTCAATCATTTCTGGACGTTTTTCAATGGCAAAAATCATTGAATATTGTAAATGCACAAACAGTAATTTCTCCGCATTGCAAGGTGCAATTCTGAAATTTTTTGCTTTTTCCTGCTCCTCTTAGCATGATAAAGAAGATTCAAAGAGACTGAGATGCCAGCTCCTTTCATTCAGTCAGTAGCTTCAATCATTTCTGGAATATGAATAACATGATGTTTTTCAATGGCAAAAATCAATGAATATTGTAAATGCACAAACAGTAATTTCTCCGCATTGCAAGGTGCAATTCTGAAATTTTTTGCTTTTTCCTGCTCCTCTTAGCATGATAAAGAAGATTCAAAGAGAGTGAGATGCCAGCTCCTTTCATTCAGTCAGTAGCTTCAATCATTTCTGGACGTTTTTCAATGGCAAAAATCAATGAATATTGTAAATGCACAAACAGTAATTTCTCCGCATTGCAAGGTGCAATTCTGAAATTTTTTGCTTTTTCCTGCTCCTCTTAGCATGTTAAAGAAGATTCAAAGAGAGTGAGATGCCAGCTCCTTTCATTCAGTCAGTAGCTACAATCATTTCTGGACGTTTTTCAATGGCAAAAATCAATGAATATTGTAAATGCACAAACAGTAATTTCTCCGCATTGCAAGGTGCAATTCTGAAATTTTTTGCTTTTTCCTGCTCCTCTTAGCATGATAAAGAAGATTCAAAGAGAGTGAGATGCCAGCTCCTTTCATTCAGTCAGTAGCTTCAAACATTTCTGGTATATGAATAACATGATGTTTTTCAATGGCAAAAATCAATGAATATTGTAAATGCACAAACAGTAATTTCTCCGCATTGCAAGGTGCAATTCTGAAATTTTTTGCTTTTTCCTGCTCCTCTTAGCATGATAAAGAAGATTCAAAGAGAGTGAGATGCCAGCTCCTTTCATTCAGTCAGTAGCTTCAATCATTTCTGGACGTTTTTCAATGGCAAAAATCATTGAATATTGTAAATGCACAAACAGTAATTTCTCCGCATTGCAAGGTGCAATTCTGAAATTTTTTGCTTTTTCCTGCTCCTCTTAGCATGATAAAGAAGATTCAAAGAGAGTGAGATGCCAGCTCCTTTCATTCAGTCAGTAGCTTCAATCATTTCTGGAATATGAATAACATGATGTTTTTCAATGGCAAAAATCAATGAATATTGTAAATGCACAAACAGTAATTTCTCCGCATTGCAAGGTGCAATTCTGAGATTTTTTGCTTTTTCCTGCTCCTCTTAGCATGATAAAGAAGATTCAAAGAGAGTGAGATGCCAGCTCCTTTCATTCAGTCAGTAGCTTCAATCATTTCTGGACGTTTTTCAATGGCAAAAATCATTGAATATTGTAAATGCACAAACAGTAATTTCTCCGCATTGCAAGGTGCAATTCTGAAATTTTTTGCTTTTTCCTGCTCCTCTTAGCATGATAAAGAAGATTCAAAGAGAGTGAGATGCCAGCTCCTTTCATTCAGTCAGTAGCTTCAATCATTTCTGGAATATGAATAACATGTTTTTCAATGGCAAAAATCAATGAATATTGTAAATGCACAAACAGTAATTTCTCCGCATTGCAAGGTGCAATTCTGAGATTTTTTGCTTTTTCCTGCTCCTCTTAGCATGATAAAGAAGATTCAAAGAGAGTGAGATGCCAGCTCCTTTCATTCAGTCAGTAGCTTCAATCATTTCTGGACGTTTTTCAATGGCAAAAATCATTGAATATTGTAAATGCACAAACAGTAATTTCTCCGCATTGCAAGGTGCAATTCTGAAATTTTTTGCTTTTTCCTGCTCCTCAGCATGATAAAGAAGATTCAAAGAGAGTGAGATGCCAGCTCCTTTCATTCAGTCAGTAGCTTCAATCATTTCTGGAATATGAATAACATGATGTTTTTCAATGGCAAAAATCAATGAATATTGTAAATGCACAAACAGTAATTTCTCCGCATTGCAAGGTGCAATTCTGAAATTTTTTGCTTTTTCCTGCTCCTCTTAGCATGATAAAGAAGATTCAAAGAGAGTGAGATGCCAGCTCCTTTCATTCAGTCAGTAGCTTCAATCATTTCTGGACGTTTTTCAATGGCAAAAATCATTGAATATTGTAAATGCACAAACAGTAATTTCTCCGCATTGCAAGGTGCAATTCTGAAATTTTTTGCTTTTTCCTGCTCCTCTTAGCATGATAAAGAAGATTCAAAGAGAGTGAGATGCCAGCTCCTTTCATTCAGTCAGTAGCTTCAATCATTTCTGGAATATGAATAACATGATGTTTTTCAATGGCAAAAATCAATGAATATTGTAAATGCACAAACAGTAATTTCTCCGCATTGCAAGGTGCAATTCTGAAATTTTTTGCTTTTTCCTGCTCCTCTTAGCATGATAAAGAAGATTCAAAGAGAGTGAGATGTCAGCTCCTTTCATTCAGTCAGTAGCTTCAATCATTTCTGGACGTTTTTCAATGGCAAAAATCATTGAATATTGTAAATGCACAAACAGTAATTTCTCCGCATTGCAAGGTGCAATTCTGAAATTTTTTGCTTTTTCCTGCTCCTCTTAGCATGATAAAGAAGATTCAAAGAGAGTGAGATGCCAGCTCCTTTCATTCAGTCAGTAGCTTCAATCATTTCTGGTATATGAATAACATGATGTTTTTCAATGGCAAAAATCAATGAATATTGTAAATGCACAAACAGTAATTTCTCCGCATTGCAAGGTGCAATTCTGAAATTTTTTGCTTTTTCCTGCTCCTCTTAGCATGATAAAGAAGATTCAAAGAGAGTGAGATGCCAGCTCCTTTCATTCAGTCAGTAGCTTCAATCATTTCTGGACGTTTTTCAATGGCAAAAATCAATGAATATTGTAAATGCACAAACAGTAATTTCTCCGCATTGCAAGGTGCAATTCTGAAATTTTTTGCTTTTTCCTGCTCCTCTTAGCATGATAAAGAAGATTCAAAGAGAGTGAGATGCCAGCTCCTTTCATTCAGTCAGTAGCTTCAATCATTTCTGGACGTTTTTCAATGGCAAAAATCAATGAATATTGTAAATGCACAAACAGTAATTTCTCCGCATTGCAAGGTGCAATTCTGAAATTTTTTGCTTTTTCCTGCTCCTCTTAGCATGATAAAGAAGATTCAAAGAGAGTGAGATGCCAGCTCCTTTCATTCAGTCAGTAGCTTCAATCATTTCTGGACGTTTTTCAATGGCAAAAATAAATGAATATTGTAAATGCACAAACAGTAATTTCTCCGCATTGCAAGGTGCAATTCTGAAATTTTTTGCTTTTTCCTGCTCCTCTTAGCATGATAAAGAAGATTCAAAGAGAGTGAGATGCCAGCTCCTTTCATTCAGTCAGTAGCTTCAAACATTTCTGGTATATGAATAACATGGTTTTTCAATGGCAAAAATCAATGAATATTGTAAATGCACAAACAGTAATTTCTCCGCATTGCAAGGTGCAATTCTGAAATTTTTTGCTTTTTCCTGCTCCTCTTAGCATGATAAAGAAGATTCAAAGAGAGTGAGATGCCAGCTCCTTTCATTCAGTCAGTAGCTTCAAACATTTCTGGTATATGAATAACATGATGTTTTTCAATGGCAAAAATCAATGAATATTGTAAATGCACAAACAGTAATTTCTCCGCATTGCAAGGTGCAATTCTGAAATTTTTTGCTTTTTCCTGCTCCTCTTAGCATGATAAAGAAGATTCAAAGAGAGTGAGATGCCAGCTCCTTTCATTCAGTCAGTAGCTTCAATCATTTCTGGACGTTTTTCAATGGCAAAAATCATTGAATATTGTAAATGCACAAACAGTAATTTCTCCGCATTGCAAGGTGCAATTCTGAAATTTTTTGCTTTTTCCTGCTCCTCTTAGCATGATAAAGAAGATTCAAAGAGAGTGAGATGCCAGCTCCTTTCATTCAGTCAGTAGCTTCAATCATTTCTGGAATATGAATAACATGATGTTTTTCAATGGCAAAAATCAATGAATATTGTAAATGCACAAACAGTAATTTCTCCGCATTGCAAGGTGCAATTCTGAAATTTTTTGCTTTTTCCTGCTCCTCTTAGCATGATAAAGAAGATTCAAAGAGAGTGAGATGCCAGCTCCTTTCATTCAGTCAGTAGCTTCAATCATTTCTGGACGTTTTTCAATGGCAAAAATCATTGAATATTGTAAATGCACAAACAGTAATTTCTCCGCATTGCAAGGTGCAATTCTGAAATTTTTTGCTTTTTCCTGCTCCTCTTAGCATGATAAAGAAGATTCAAAGAGAGTGAGATGCCAGCTCCTTTCATTCAGTCAGTAGCTTCAATCATTTCTGGTATATGAATAACATGATGTTTTTCAATGGCAAAAATCAATGAATATTGTAAATGCACAAACAGTAATTTCTCCGCATTGCAAGGTGCAATTCTGAAATTTTTTGCTTTTTCCTGCTCCTCTTAGCATGATAAAGAAGATTCAAAGAGAGTGAGATGCCAGCTCCTTTCATTCAGTCAGTAGCTTCAATCATTTCTGGACATTTTTCAATGGCAAAAATCAATGAATATTGTAAATGCACAAACAGTAATTTCTCCGCATTGCAAGGTGCAATTCTGAAATTTTTTGCTTTTTCCTGCTCCTCTTAGCATGATAAAGAAGATTCAAAGAGAGTGAGATGCCAGCTCCTTTCATTCAGTCAGTAGCTTCAATCATTTCTGGACGTTTTTCAATGGCAAAAATAAATGAATATTGTAAATGCACAAACAGTAATTTCTCCGCATTGCAAGGTGCAATTCTGAAATTTTTTGCTTTTTCCTGCTCCTCTTAGCATGATAAAGAAGATTCAAAGAGAGTGAGATGCCAGCTCCTTTCATTCAGTCAGTAGCTTCAAACATTTCTGGTATATGAATAACATGATGTTTTTCAATGGCAAAAATCAATGAATATTGTAAATGCACAAACAGTAATTTCTCCGCATTGCAAGGTGCAATTCTGAAATTTTTTGCTTTTTCCTGCTCCTCTTAGCATGATAAAGAAGATTCAAAGAGAGTGAGATGCCAGCTCCTTTCATTCAGTCAGTAGCTTCAAACATTTCTGGTATATGAATAACATGATGTTTTTCAATGGCAAAAATCAATGAATATTGTAAATGCACAAACAGTAATTTCTCCGCATTGCAAGGTGCAATTCTGAAATTTTTTGCTTTTTCCTGCTCCTCTTAGCATGATAAAGAAGATTCAAAGAGAGTGAGATGCCAGCTCCTTTCATTCAGTCAGTAGCTTCAATCATTTCTGGACGTTTTTCAATGGCAAAAATCATTGAATATTGTAAATGCACAAACAGTAATTTCTCCGCATTGCAAGGTGCAATTCTGAAATTTTTTGCTTTTTCCTGCTCCTCTTAGCATGATAAAGAAGATTCAAAGAGAGTGAGATGCCAGCTCCTTTCATTCAGTCAGTAGCTTCAATCATTTCTGGAATATGAATAACATGATGTTTTTCAATGGCAAAAATCAATGAATATTGTAAATGCACAAACAGTAATTTCTCCGCATTGCAAGGTGCAATTCTGAAATTTTTTGCTTTTTCCTGCTCCTCTTAGCATGATAAAGAAGATTCAAAGAGAGTGAGATGCCAGCTCCTTTCATTCAGTCAGTAGCTTCAATCATTTCTGGACGTTTTTCAATGGCAAAAATCATTGAATATTGTAAATGCACAAACAGTAATTTCTCCGCATTGCAAGGTGCAATTCTGAAATTTTTTGCTTTTTCCTGCTCCTCTTAGCATGATAAAGAAGATTCAAAGAGAGTGAGATGCCAGCTCCTTTCATTCAGTCAGTAGCTTCAATCATTTCTGGTATATGAATAACATGATGTTTTTCAATGGCAAAAATCAATGAATATTGTAAATGCACAAACAGTAATTTCTCCGCATTGCAAGGTGCAATTCTGAAATTTTTTGCTTTTTCCTGCTCCTCTTAGCATGATAAAGAAGATTCAAAGAGAGTGAGATGCCAGCTCCTTTCATTCAGTCAGTAGCTTCAATCATTTCTGGACGTTTTTCAATGGCAAAAATCAATGAATATTGTAAATGCACAAACAGTAATTTCTCCGCATTGCAAGGTGCAATTCTGAAATTTTTTGCTTTTTCCTGCTCCTCTTAGCGTGATAAACAAGATTCAAAGAGAGTGAGATGCCAGCTCTTTTCATTCAGTCAGTAGCTTCAATCATTTCTGGACGTTTTTCAATGGCAAAAATCAATGAATATTGTAAATGCACAAACAGTAATTTCTCCGCATTGCAAGGTGCAATTCTGAAATTTTTTGCTTTTTCCTGCTCCTCTTAGCATGATAAAGAAGATTCAAAGAGAGTGAGATGCCAGCTCCTTTCATTCAGTCAGTAGCTTCAAACATTTCTGGTATATGAATAACATGATGTTTTTCAATGGCAAAAATCAATGAATATTGTAAATGCACAAACAGTAATTTCTCCGCATTGCAAGGTGCAATTCTGAAATTTTTTGCTTTTTCCTGCTCCTCTTAGCATGATAAAGAAGATTCAAAGAGAGTGAGATGCCAGCTCCTTTCATTCAGTCAGTAGCTTCAATCATTTCTGGACGTTTTTCAATGGCAAAAATCATTGAATATTGTAAATGCACAAACAGTAATTTCTCCGCATTGCAAGGTGCAATTCTGAAATTTTTTGCTTTTTCCTGCTCCTCTTAGCATGATAAAGAAGATTCAAAGAGAGTGAGATGCCAGCTCCTTTCATTCAGTCAGTAGCTTCAATCATTTCTGGAATATGAATAACATGATGTTTTTCAATGGCAAAAATCAATGAATATTGTAAATGCACAAACAGTAATTTCTCCGCATTGCAAGGTGCAATTCTGAAATTTTTTGCTTTTTCCTGCTCCTCTTAGCATGATAAAGATTCAAAGAGAGTGAGATGCCAGCTCCTTTCATTCAGTCAGTAGCTTCAATCATTTCTGGACGTTTTTCAATGGCAAAAATCATTGAATATTGTAAATGCACAAACAGTAATTTCTCCGCATTGCAAGGTGCAATTCTGAAATTTTTTGCTTTTTCCTGCTCCTCTTAGCATGATAAAGAAGATTCAAAGAGAGTGAGATGCCAGCTCCTTTCATTCAGTCAGTAGCTTCAATCATTTCTGGTATATGAATAACATGATGTTTTTCAATGGCAAAAATCAATGAATATTGTAAATGCACAAACAGTAATTTCTCCGCATTGCAAGGTGCAATTCTGAAATTTTTTGCTTTTTCCTGCTCCTCTTAGCATGATAAAGAAGATTCAAAGAGAGTGAGATGCCAGCTCCTTTCATTCAGTCAGTAGCTTCAATCATTTCTGGACGTTTTTCAATGGCAAAAATCAATGAATATTGTAAATGCACAAACAGTAATTTCTCCGCATTGCAAGGTGCAATTCTGAAATTTTTTGCTTTTTCCTGCTCCTCTTAGCGTGATAAACAAGATTCAAAGAGAGTGAGATGCCAGCTCTTTTCATTCAGTCAGTAGCTTCAATCATTTCTGGACGTTTTTCAATGGCAAAAATCAATGAATATTGTAAATGCACAAACAGTAATTTCTCCGCATTGCAAGGTGCAATTCTGAAATTTTTTGCTTTTTCCTGCTCCTCTTAGCATGATAAAGAAGATTCAAAGAGAGTGAGATGCCAGCTCCTTTCATTCAGTCAGTAGCTTCAAACATTTCTGGTATATGAATAACATGATGTTTTTCAATGGCAAAAATCAATGAATATTGTAAATGCACAAACAGTAATTTCTCCGCATTGCAAGGTGCAATTCTGAAATTTTTTGCTTTTTCCTGCTCCTCTTAGCATGATAAAGAAGATTCAAAGAGAGTGAGATGCCAGCTCCTTTCATTCAGTCAGTAGCTTCAATCATTTCTGGACGTTTTTCAATGGCAAAAATCATTGAATATTGTAAATGCACAAACAGTAATTTCTCCGCATTGCAAGGTGCAATTCTGAAATTTTTTGCTTTTTCCTGCTCCTCTTAGCATGATAAAGAAGATTCAAAGAGAGTGAGATGCCAGCTCCTTTCATTCAGTCAGTAGCTTCAATCATTTCTGGACGTTTTTCAATGGCAAAAATCAATGAATATTGTAAATGCACAAACAGTAATTTCTCCGCATTGCAAGGTGCAATTCTGAAATTTTTTGCTTTTTCCTGCTCCTCTTAGCATGATAAAGAAGATTCAAAGAGAGTGAGATGCCAGCTCCTTTCATTCAGTCAGTAGCTTCAATCATTTCTGGACGTTTTTCAATGGCAAAAATCAATGAATATTGTAAATGCACAAACAGTAATTTCTCCGCATTGCAAGGTGCAATTCTGAAATTTTTTGCTTTTTCCTGCTCCTCTTAGCATGATAAAGAAGATTCAAAGAGAGTGAGATGCCAGCTCCTTTCATTCAGTCAGTAGCTTCAATCATTTCTGGACGTTTTTCAATGGCAAAAATCAATGAATATTGTAAATGCACAAACAGTAATTTCTCCGCATTGCAAGGTGCAATTCTGAAATTTTTTGCTTTTTCCTGCTCCTCTTAGCATGATAAAGAAGATTCAAAGAGAATGAGATGCCAGCTCCTTTCATTCAGTCAGTAGCTTCAATCATTTCTGGTATATGAATAACATGATGTTTTTCAATGGCAAAAATCAATGAATATTGTAAATGCACAAACAGTAATTTCTCCGCATTGCAAGGTGCAATTCTGAAATTTTTTGCTTTTTCCTGCTCCTCTTAGCATGATAAAGAAGATTCAAAGAGAGTGAGATGCCAGCTCCTTTCATTCAGTCAGTAGCTTCAATCATTTCTGGACGTTTTTCAATGGCAAAAATCAATGAATATTGTAAATGCACAAACAGTAATTTGTCCGCATTGCAAGGTGCAATTCTGAAATTTTTTGCTTTTTCCTGCTCCTCTTAGCATGATAAACAAGATTCAAAGAGAGTGAGATGCCAGCTCCTTTCATTCAGTCAGTAGCTTCAATCATTTCTGGACGTTTTTCAATGGCAAAAATCAATGAATATTGTAAATGCACAAACAGTAATTTCTCCGCATTGCAAGGTGCAATTCTGAAATTTTTTGCTTTTTCCTGCTCCTCTTAGCATGATAAAAAAGATTCAAAGAGAGTGAGATGCCAGCTCCTTTCATTCAGTCAGTAGCTTCAAACATTTCTGGTATATGAATAACATGATGTTTTTCAATGGCAAAAATCAATGAATATTGTAGATGCACAAACAGTAATTTCTCCGCATTGCAAGGTGCAATTCTGAAATTTTTTGCTTTTTCCTGCTCCTCTTAGCATGATAAAGAAGATTCAAAGAGAGTGAGATGCCAGCTCCTTTCATTCAGTCAGTAGCTTCAATCATTTCTGGACGTTTTTCAATGGCAAAAATCATTGAATATTGTAAATGCACAAACAGTAATTTCTCCGCATTGCAAGGTGCAATTCTGAAATTTTTTGCTTTTTCCTGCTCATCTTAGCATGATAAAGAAGATTCAAAGAGAGTGAGATGCCAGCTCCTTTCATTCAGTCAGTAGCTTCAATCATTTCTGGTATATGAATAACATGATGTTTTTCAATGGCAAAAATCAATGAATATTGTAAATGCACAAACAGTAATTTCTCCGCATTGCAAGGTGCAATTCTGAAATTTTTTGCTTTTTCCTGCTCCTCTTAGCATGATAAACAAGATTCAAAGAGAGTGAGATGCCAGCTCCTTTCATTCAGTCAGTAGCTTCAATCATTTCTGGACGTTTTTCAATGGCAAAAATCAATGAA
Source organism: Phyllobates terribilis (assembly GCF_046119375.1). NCBI lineage: Eukaryota > Metazoa > Chordata > Amphibia > Anura > Dendrobatidae > Phyllobates > Phyllobates terribilis. The sequence goes on from NW_027371235.1 coordinate 22,402, forward strand.
TATTGTAAATGCACAAACAGTAATTTCTCCGCATTGCAAGGTGCAATTCTGAAATTTTTTGCTTTTTCCTGCTCCTCTAAGCATGATAAAGAAGATTCAAAGAGAGTGAGATGCCAGCTCCTTTCCTTCAGTCAGTAGCTTCAAACATTTCTGGTATATGAATAACATGATGTTTTTCAATGGCAAAAATCAATGAATATTGTAAATGCACAAACAGTAATTTCTCCGCATTGCAAGGTGCAATTCTGAAATTTTTTGCTTTTTCCTGCTCCTCTTAGCATGATAAAGAAGATTCAAAGAGAGTGAGATGCCAGCTCCTTTCATTCAGTCAGTAGCTTCAATCATTTCTGGTATATGAATAACATGATGTTTTTCAATGGCAAAAATCAATGAATATTGTAAATGCACAAACAGTAATTTCTCCGCATTGCAAGGTGCAATTCTGAAATTTTTTGCTTTTTCCTGCTCCTCTTAGCATGATAAAGAAGATTCAAAGAGAGTGAGATGCCAGCTCCTTTCATTCAGTCAGTAGCTTCAATCATTTCTGGACGTTTTTCAATGGCAAAAATCAATGAATATTGTAAATGCACAAACTAATTTCTCCGCATTGCAAGGTGCAATTCTGAAATTTTTTGCTTTTTCCTGCTCCTCTTAGCGTGATAAACAAGATTCAAAGAGAGTGAGATGCCAGCTCTTTTCATTCAGTCAGTAGCTTCAATCATTTCTGGACGTTTTTCAATGGCAAAAATCAATGAATATTGTAAATGCACAAACAGTAATTTCTCCGCATTGCAAGGTGCAATTCTGAAATTTTTTGCTTTTTCCTGCTCCTCTTAGCATGATAAAGAAGATTCAAAGAGAGTGAGATGCCAGCTCCTTTCATTCAGTCAGTAGCTTCAAACATTTCTGGTATATGAATAACATGATGTTTTTCAATGGCAAAAATCAATGAATATTGTAAATGCACAAACAGTAATTTCTCCGCATTGCAAGGTGCAATTCTGAAATTTTTTGCTTTTTCCTGCTCCTCTTAGCATGATAAAGAAGATTCAAAGAGAGTGAGATGCCAGCTCCTTTCATTCAGTCAGTAGCTTCAATCATTTCTGGACGTTTTTCAATGGCAAAAATCATTGAATATTGTAAATGCACAAACAGTAATTTCTCCGCATTGCAAGGTGCAATTCTTAAATTTTTTGCTTTTTCCTGCTCCTCTTAGCATGATAAAGAAGATTCAAAGAGAGTGAGATGCCAGCTCCTTTCATTCAGTCAGTAGCTTCAATCATTTCTGGAATATGAATAACATGATGTTTTTCAATGGCAAAAATCAATGAATATTGTAAATGCACAAACAGTAATTTCTCCGCATTGCAAGGTGCAATTCTGAAATTTTTTGCTTTTTCCTGCTCCTCTTAGCATGATAAAGAAGATTCAAAGAGAGTGAGATGCCAGCTCCTTTCATTCAGTCAGTAGCTTCAATCATTTCTGGACGTTTTTCAATGGCAAAAATCATTGAATATTGTAAATGCACAAACAGTAATTTCTCCGCATTGCAAGGTGCAATTCTGAAATTTTTTGCTTTTTCCTGCTCCTCTTAGCATGATAAAGAAGATTCAAAGAGAGTGAGATGCCAGCTCCTTTCATTCAGTCAGTAGCTTCAATCATTTCTGGTATATGAATAACATGATGTTTTTCAATGGCAAAAATCAATGAATATTGTAAATGCACAAACAGTAATTTCTCCGCATTGCAAGGTGCAATTCTGAAATTTTTTGCTTTTTCCTGCTCCTCTTAGCATGATAAAGAAGATTCAAAGAGAGTGAGATGCCAGCTCCTTTCATTCAGTCAGTAGCTTCAATCATTTCTGGACGTTTTTCAATGGCAAAAATCAATGAATATTGTAAATGCACAAACTAATTTCTCCCCATTGCAAGGTGCAATTCTGAAATTTTTTGCTTTTTCCTGCTCCTCTTAGCGTGATAAACAAGATTCAAAGAGAGTGTGATGCCAGCTCTTTTCATTCAGTCAGTAGCTTCAATCATTTCTGGACGTTTTTCAATGGCAAAAATCAATGAATATTGTAAATGCACAAACAGTAATTTCTCCGCATTGCAAGGTGCAATTCTGAAATTTTTTGCTTTTTCCTGCTCCTCTTAGCATGATAAAGAAGATTCAAAGAGAGTGAGATGCCAGCTCCTTTCATTCAGTCAGTAGCTTCAAACATTTCTGGTATATGAATAACATGATGTTTTTCAATGGCAAAAATCAATGAATATTGTAAATGCACAAACAGTAATTTCTCCGCATTGCAAGGTGCAATTCTGAAATTTTTTGCTTTTTCCTGCTCCTCTTAGCATGATAAAGAAGATTCAAAGAGAGTGAGATGCCAGCTCCTTTCATTCAGTCAGTAGCTTCAATCATTTCTGGACGTTTTTCAATGGCAAAAATCATTGAATATTGTAAATGCACAAACAGTAATTTCTCCGCATTGCAAGGTGCAATTCTTAAATTTTTTGCTTTTTCCTGCTCCTCTTAGCATGATAAAGAAGATTCAAAGAGAGTGAGATGCCAGCTCCTTTCATTCAGTCAGTAGCTTCAATCATTTCTGGAATATGAATAACATGATGTTTTTCAATGGCAAAAATCAATGAATATTGTAAATGCACAAACAGTAATTTCTCCGCATTGCAAGGTGCAATTCTGAAATTTTTTGCTTTTTCCTGCTCCTCTTAGCATGATAAACAAGATTCAAAGAGAGTGAGATGCCAGCTCCTTTCATTCAGTCAGTAGCTTCAATCATTTCTGGACGTTTTTCAATGGCAAAAATCAATGAATATTGTAAATGCACAAACAGTAATTTCTCCGCATTGCAAGGTGCAATTCTGAAATTTTTTGCTTTTTCCTGCTCCTCTTAGCATGATAAAGAAGATTCAAAGAGAGTGAGATGCCAGCTCCTTTCATTCAGTCAGTAGCTACAATCATTTCTGGACGTTTTTCAATGGCAAAAATCAATGAATATTGTAAATGCACAAACAGTAATTTCTCCGCATTGCAAGGTGCAATTCTGAAATTTTTTGCTTTTTCCTGCTCCTCTTAGCATGATAAAGAAGATTCAAAGAGAGTGAGATGCCAGCTCCTTTCATTCAGTCAGTAGCTTCAAACATTTCTGGTATATGAATAACATGATGTTTTTCAATGGCAAAAATCAATGAATATTGTAAATGCACAAACAGTAATTTCTCCGCATTGCAAGGTGCAATTCTGAAATTTTTTGCTTTTTCCTGCTCCTCTTAGCATGATAAAGAAGATTCAAAGAGAGTGAGATGCCAGCTCCTTTCATTCAGTCAGTAGCTTCAATCATTTCTGGACGTTTTTCAATGGCAAAAATCATTGAATATTGTAAATGCACAAACAGTAATTTCTCCGCATTGCAAGGTGCAATTCTGAAATTTTTTGCTTTTTCCTGCTCCTCTTAGCATGATAAAGAAGATTCAAAGAGAGTGAGATGCCAGCTCCTTTCATTCAGTCAGTAGCTTCAATCATTTCTGGAATATGAATAACATGATGTTTTTCAATGGCAAAAATCAATGAATATTGTAAATGCACAAACAGTAATTTCTCCGCATTGCAAGGTGCAATTCTGAAATTTTTTGCTTTTTCCTGCTCCTCTTAGCATGATAAAGAAGATTCAAAGAGAGTGAGATGCCAGCTCCTTTCATTCAGTCAGTAGCTTCAATCATTTCTGGACGTTTTTCAATGGCAAAAATCATTGAATATTGTAAATGCACAAACAGTAATTTCTCCGCATTGCAAGGTGCAATTCTGAAATTTTTTGCTTTTTCCTGCTCCTCTTCGCATGATAAAGAAGATTCAAAGAGAGTGAGATGCCAGCTCCTTTCATTCAGTCAGTAGCTTCAATCATTTCTGGAATATGAATAACATGATGTTTTTCAATGGCAAAAATCAATGAATATTGTAAATGCACAAACAGTAATTTCTCCGCATTGCAAGGTGCAATTCTGAAATTTTTTGCTTTTTCCTGCTCCTCTTAGCATGATAAAGAAGATTCAAAGAGAGTGAGATGCCAGCTCCTTTCATTCAGTCAGTAGCTTCAATCATTTCTGGACGTTTTTCAATGGCAAAAATCATTGAATATTGTAAATGCACAAACAGTAATTTCTCCGCATTGCAAGGTGCAATTCTGAAATTTTTTGCTTTTTCCTGCTCCTCTTAGCATGATAAAGAAGATTCAAAGAGAGAGAGATGCCAGCTCCTTTCATTCAGTCAGTAGCTTCAATCATTTCTGGTATATGAATAACATGATGTTTTTCAATGGCAAAAATCAATGAATATTGTAAATGCACAAACAGTAATTTCTCCGCATTGCAAGGTGCAATTCTGAAATTTTTTGCTTTTTCCTGCTCCTCTTAGCATGATAAAGAAGATTCAAAGAGAGTGAGATGCCAGCTCCTTTCATTCAGTCAGTAGCTTCAATCATTTCTGGACGTTTTTCAATGGCAAAAATCAATGAATATTGTAAATGCACAAACAGTAATTTCTCCGCATTGCAAGGTGCAATTCTGAAATTTTTTGCTTTTTCCTGCTCCTCAGCGTGATAAACAAGATTCAAAGAGAGTGAGATGCCAGCTCTTTTCATTCAGTCAGTAGCTTCAATAATTTCTGGACGTTTTTCAATGGCAAAAATCAATGATTATTGTAAATGCACAAACAGTAATTTCTCCGCATTGCAAGGTGCAATTCTGAAATTTTTTGCTTTTTCCTGCTCCTCTTAGCATGATAAAGAAGATTCAAAGAGAGTGAGATGCCAGCTCCTTTCATTCAGTCAGTAGCTTCAAACATTTCTGGTATATGAATAACATGATGTTTTTCAATGGCAAAAATCAATGAATATTGTAAATGCACAAACAGTAATTTCTCCGCATTGCAAGGTGCAATTCTGAAATTTTTTGCTTTTTCCTGCTCCTCTTAGCATGATAAAGAAGATTCAAAGAGAGTGAGATGCCAGCTCCTTTCATTCAGTCAGTAGCTTCAATCATTTCTGGACGTTTTTCAATGGCAAAAATCATTGAATATTGTAAATGCACAAACAGTAATTTCTCCGCATTGCAAGGTGCAATTCTGAAATTTTTTGCTTTTTCCTGCTCCTCTTAGCATGATAAAGAAGATTCAAAGAGAGTGAGATGCCAGCTCCTTTCATTCAGTCAGTAGCTTCAATCATTTCTGGAATATGAATAACATGATGTTTTTCAATGGCAAAAATCAATGAATATTGTAAATGCACAAACAGTAATTTCTCCGCATTGCAAGGTGCAATTCTGAATTTTTTTGCTTTTTCCTGCTCCTCTTAGCATGATAAAGAAGATTCAAAGAGAGTGAGATGCCAGCTCCTTTCATTCAGTCAGTAGCTTCAATCATTTCTGGACGTTTTTCAATGGCAAAAATCATTGAATATTGTAAATGCACAAACAGTAATTTCTCCGCATTGCAAGGTGCAATTCTGAAATTTTTTGCTTTTTCCTGCTCCTCTTAGCATGATAAAGAAGATTCAAAGAGAGTGAGATGCCAGCTCCTTTCATTCAGTCAGTAGCTTCAATCATTTCTGGTATATGAATAACATGATGTTTTTCAATGGCAAAAATCAATGAATATTGTAAATGCACAAACAGTAATTTCTCCGCATTGCAAGGTGCAATTCTGAAATTTTTTGCTTTTTCCTGCTCCTCTTAGCATGATAAAGAAGATTCAAAGAGAGTGAGATGCCAGCTCCTTTCATTCAGTCAGTAGCTTCAATCATTTCTGGACGTTTTTCAATGGCAAAAATCAATGAATATTGTAAATGCACAAACAGTAATTTCTCCGCATTGCAAGGTGCAATTCTGAAATTTTTTGCTTTTTCCTGCTCCTCTTAGCATGATAAAGAAGATTCAAAGAGAGTGAGATGCCAGCTCCTTTCATTCAGTCAGTAGCTTCAATCATTTCTGGTATATGAATAACATGATGTTTTTCAATGGCAAAAATCAATGAATATTGTAAATGCACAAACAGTAATTTCTCCGCATTGCAAGGTGCAATTCTGAAATTTTTTGCTTTTTCCTGCTCCTCTTAGCATGATAAAGAAGATTCAAAGAGAGTGAGATGCCAGCTCCTTTCATTCAGTCAGTAGCTTCAATCATTTCTGGACGTTTTTCAATGGCAAAAATCAATGAATATTGTAAATGCACAAACAGTAATTTCTCCGCATTGCAAGGTGCAATTCTGAAATTTTTTGCTTTTTCCTGCTCCTCAGCGTGATAAACAAGATTCAAAGAGAGTGAGATGCCAGCTCTTTTCATTCAGTCAGTAGCTTCAATCATTTCTGGACGTTTTTCAATGGCAAAAATCAATGAATATTGTAAATGCACAAACAGTAATTTCTCCGCATTGCAAGGTGCAATTCTGAAATTTTTTGCTTTTTCCTGCTCCTCTTAGCATGATAAAGAAGATTCAAAGAGAGTGAGATGCCAGCTCCTTTCATTCAGTCAGTAGCTTCAAACATTTCTGGTATATGAATAACATGATGTTTTTCAATGGCAAAAATCAATGAATATTGTAAATGCACAAACAGTAATTTCTCCGCATTGCAAGGTGCAATTCTGAAATTTTTTGCTTTTTCCTGCTCCTCTTAGCATGATAAAGAAGATTCAAAGAGAGTGAGATGCCAGCTCCTTTCATTCAGTCAGTAGCTTCAATCATTTCTGGACGTTTTTCAATGGCAAAAATCATTGAATATTGTAAATGCACAAACAGTAATTTCTCCGCATTGCAAGGTGCAATTCTGAAATTTTTTGCTTTTTCCTGCTCCTCTTAGCATGATAAAGAAGATTCAAAGAGAGTGAGATGCCAGCTCCTT
>NW_027371236.1:0-29295 GCF_046119375.1 Phyllobates terribilis
GTTTTTCAATGGCAAAAATCAATGAATATTGTAAATGCACAAACAGTAATATCTCCACATTGCAAGGTGCAATTCTGAAATTTTTGCTTTTTCCTGCTAATCCTAGGCATGATAAAGAAGATTCAAAGAGAGTGAGATGCCAGCTCCTTTCATTCAGTCAGTAGCTTCAAACATTTCTGGTATATGAAAAACATGTTTTCAATGGCAAAAAATCAATGAATATTGTAAATGCACAACAGTAATATCTCCACATTGCACGGTGCAATTCTGAAATTTTTAGCTTTTTCCTGTTAATCCTAGCATGATAAAGAAGATTCAAAGAGAGTGAGATGCCAGCTCCTTTCATTCAGTCAGTAGCTTCAAACATTTCTGGTATATGAAAAACATGTTTTTCAATGGCAAAAATCAATGAATATTGTAAATGCACAAACAGTAATATCTCCACATTGCAAGGTGCAATTCTGAAATTTTTTGCTTTTTCCTGCTAATCCTAGCATGATAAAGAAGATTCAAAGAGAGTGAGATGCCAGCTCCTTTCATTCAGTCAGTAGCTTCAAACATTTCTGGTATATGAAAAACATGTTTTTCAATGGCAAAAATCAATGAATATTGTAAATGCACAAACAGTAATATCTCCACATTGCACGGTGCAATTCTGAAATTTTTAGCTTTTTCCTGTTAATCCTAGCATGATAAAGAAGATTCAAAGAGAGTGAGATGCCAGCTCCTTTCATTCAGTCAGTAGCTTCAAACATTTCTGGTATATGAAAAACATGTTTTTCAATGGCAAAAATCAATGAATATTGTAAATGCACAAACAGTAATATCTCCACATTGCAAGGTGCAATTCTGAAATTTTTTGCTTTTTTCCTGTTAATCCTAGCATGATAAAGAAGATTCAAAGAGAGTGAGATGCCAGCTCCTTTCATTCAGTCAGTAGCTTCAAACATTTCTGGTATATGAAAAACATGTTTTTCAATGGCAAAAATCAATGAATATTGTAAATGCACAAACAGTAATATCTCCACATTGCAAGGTGCAATTCTGAAATTTTTTGCTTTTTCCTGCTAATCCTAGCATGATAAAGAAGATTCAAAGAGAGTGAGATGCCAGCTCCTTTCATTCAGTCAGTAGCTTCAAACATTTCTGGTATATGAAAAACATGTTTTTCAATGGCAAAAATCAATGAATATTGTAAATGCACAAACAGTAATATCTCCACATTGCACGGTGCAATTCTGAAATTTTAGCTTTTTCCTGTTAATCCTAGCATGATAAAGAAGATTCAAAGAGAGTGAGATGCCAGCTCCTTTCATTCAGTCAGTAGCTTCAAACATTTCTGGTATATGAAAACATGTTTTTCAATGGCAAAAATCAATGAATATTGTAAATGCACAAACAGTAATATCTCCACATTGCAAGGTGCAATTCTGAAATTTTTTGCTTTTTCCTGCTAATCCTAGCATGATAAAGAAGATTCAAAGAGAGTGAGATGCCAGCTCCTTTCATTCAGTCAGTAGCTTCAAACATTTCTGGTATATGAAAAACATGTTTTTCAATGGCAAAAATCAATGAATATTGTAAATGCACAAACAGTAATATCTCCACATTGCACGGTGCAATTCTGAAATTTTTAGCTTTTTCCTGTTAATCCTAGCATGATAAAGATTCAAAGAGAGTGAGATGCCAGCTCCTTTCATTCAGTCAGTAGCTTCAAACATTTCTGGTATATGAAAAACATGTTTTTCAATGGCAAAAATCAATGAATATTGTAAATGCACAAACAGTAATATCTCCACATTGCAAGGTGCAATTCTGAAATTTTTTGCTTTTTCCTGCTAATCCTAGCATGATAAAGAAGATTCAAAGAGAGTGAGATGCCAGCTCCTTTCATTCAGTCAGTAGCTTCAAACATTTCTGGTATATGAAAAACATGTTTTTCAATGGCAAAAATCAATGAATATTGTAAATGCACAAACAGTAATATCTCCACATTGCACGGTGCAATTCTGAAATTTTTAGCTTTTTCCTGTTAATCCTAGCATGATAAAGAAGATTCAAAGAGAGTGAGATGCCAGCTCCTTTCATTCAGTCAGTAGCTTCAAACATTTCTGGTATATGAAAAACATGTTTTTCAATCGCAAAAATCAATGAATATTGTAAATGCACAAACAGTAATATCTCCACATTGCAAGGTGCAATTCTGAAATGTTTTGCTTTTTCCTGCTAATCCTAGCATGATAAAGAAGATTCAAAGAGAGGTGAGATGCCAGCTCCTTTCATTCAGTCAGTAGCTTCAAACATTTCTGGTATATGAAAAACGTTTTTCAATGGCAAAAATCAATGAATATTGTAAATGCACAAACAGTAATATCTCCACATTGCACGGTGCAATTCTGAAATTTTTAGCTTTTTCCTGTTAATCCTAGCATGATAAAGAAGATTCAAAGAGAGTGAGATGCCAGCTCCTTTCATTCAGTCATTAGCTTCAAACATTTCTGGTATATGAAAAACATGTTTTTCAATGGCAAAAATCAATGAATATTGTAAATGCACAAACAGTAATATCTCCACATTGCACGGTGCAATTCTGAAATTTTTAGCTTTTTCCTGTTAATCCTAGCATGATAAAGAAGATTCAAAGAGAGTGAGATGCCAGCTCCTTTCATTCAGTCAGTAGCTTCAAACATTTCTGGTATATGAAAAACATGTTTTTCAATGGCAAAAATCAATGAATATTGTAAATGCACAAACAGTAATATCTCCACATTGCAAGGTGCAATTCTGAAATTTTTTGCTTTTTCCTGTTAATCCTAGCATGATAAAGAAGATTCAAAGAGAGTGAGATGCCAGCTCCTTTCATTCAGTCAGTAGCTTCAAACATTTCTGGTATATGAAAACATGTTTTTCAATGGCAAAAATCAATGAATATTGTAAATGCACAAACAGTAATATCTCCACATTGCAAGGTGCAATTCTGAAATTTTTGCTTTTTCCTGCTAATCCTAGCATGATAAAGAAGATTCAAAGAGAGTGAGATGCCAGCTCCTTTCATTCAGTCAGTAGCTTCAAACATTTCTGGTATATGAAAAACATGTTTTTCAATGGCAAAAATCAATGAATATTGTAAATGCACAAACAGTAATATCTCCACATTGCACGGTGCAATTCTGAAATTTTTAGCTTTTTCCTGTTAATCCTAGCATGATAAAGAAGATTCAAAGAGAGTGAGATGCCAGCTCCTTTCATTCAGTCAGTAGCTTCAAACATTTCTGGTATATGAAAAACATGTTTTTCAATGGCAAAAATCAATGAATATTGTAAATGCACAAACAGTAATATCTCCACATTGCAAGGTGCAATTCTGAAATTTTTGCTTTTCCTGCTAATCCTAGCATGATAAAGAAGATTCAAAGAGAGTGAGATGCCAGCTCCTTTCATTCAGTCAGTAGCTTCAAACATTTCTGGTATATGAAAAACATGTTTTTCAATGGCAAAAATCAATGAATATTGTAAATGCACAAACAGTAATATCTCCACATTGCACGGTGCAATTCTGAAATTTTTAGCTTTTTCCTGTTAATCCTAGCATGATAAAGAAGGTTCAAAGAGAGTGAGATGCCAGCTCCTTTCATTCAGTCAGTAGCTTCAAACATTTCTGGTATATGAAAAACATGTTTTTCAATGGCAAAAATCAATGAATATTGTAAATGCACAAACAGTAATATCTCCACATTGCAAGGTGCAATTCTGAAATTTTTTGCTTTTTCCTGCTAATCCTAGCATGATAAAGAAGATTCAAAGAGAGTGAGATGCCAGCTCCTTTCATTCAGTCAGTAGCTTCAAACATTTCTGGTATATGAAAAACATGTTTTTCAATGGCAAAAATCAATGAATATTGTAAATGCACAAACAGTAATATCTCCACATTGCACGGTGCAATTCTGAAATTTTTTAGCTTTTTCCTGTTAATCCTAGCATGATAAAGAAGATTCAAAGAGAGTGAGATGCCAGCTCCTTTCATTCAGTCAGTAGCTTCAAACATTTCTGGTATATGAAAAACATGTTTTTCAATGGCAAAAATCAATGAATATTGTAAATGCACAAACAGTAATATCTCCACATTGCACGGTGCAATTCTGAAATTTTTAGCTTTTTCCTGTTAATCCTAGCATGATAAAGATTCAAAGAGAGTGAGATGCCAGCTCCTTTCATTCAGTCAGTAGCTTCAAACATTTCTGGTATATGAAAAACATGTTTTTCAATGGCAAAAATCAATGAATATTGTAAATGCACAAACAGTAATATCTCCACATTGCAAGGTGCAATTCTGAAATTTTTTGCTTTTTCCTGTTAATCCTAGCATGATAAAGAAGATTCAAAGAGAGTGAGATGCCAGCTCCTTTCATTCAGTCAGTAGCTTCAAACATTTCTGGTATATGAAAAACATGTTTTTCAATGGCAAAAATCAATGAATATTGTAAATGCACAAACAGTAATATCTTCACATTGCAAGGTGCAATTCTGAAATTTTTTGCTTTTTCCTGCTAATCCTAGCATGATAAAGAAGATTCAAAGAGAGTGAGATGCCAGCTCCTTTCATTCAGTCAGTAGCTTCAAACATTTCTGGTATATGAAAAACATGTTTTTCAATGGCAAAAATCAATGAATATTGTAAATGCACAAACAGTAATATCTCCACATTGCACGGTGCAATTCTGAAATTTTTAGCTTTTTCCTGTTAATCCTAGCATGATAAAGAAGATTCAAAGAGAGTGAGATGCCAGCTCCTTTCATTCAGTCAGTAGCTTCAAACATTTCTGGTATATGAAAAACATGTTTTTCAATGGCAAAAATCAATGAATATTGTAAATGCACAAACAGTAATATCTCCACATTGCAAGGTGCAATTCTGAAATTTTTTGCTTTTTCCTGCTAATCCTAGCATGATAAAGAAGATTCAAAGAGAGTGAGATGCCAGCTCCTTTCATTCAGTCAGTAGCATCAAACATTTCTGGTATATGAAAAACGTTTTTCAATGGCAAAAATCAATGAATATTGTAAATGCACAAACAGTAATATCTCCACATTGCACGGTGCAATTCTGAAATTTTTAGCTTTTTCCTGTTAATCCTAGCATGATAAAGAAGATTCAAAGAGAGTGAGATGCCAGCTCCTTTCATTCAGTCATTAGCTTCAAACATTTCTGGTATATGAAAAACATGTTTTTCAATGGCAAAAATCAATGAATATTGTAAATGCACAAACAGTAATATCTCCACATTGCACGGTGCAATTCTGAAATTTTTAGCTTTTTCCTGTTAATCCTAGCATGATAAAGAAGATTCAAAGAGAGTGAGATGCCAGCTCCTTTCATTCAGTCAGTAGCTTCAAACATTTCTGGTATATGAAAAACATGTTTTTCAATGGCAAAAATCAATGAATATTGTAAATGCACAAACAGTAATATCTCCACATTGCAAGGTGCAATTCTGAAATTTTTTGCTTTTTCCTGTTAATGCTAGCATGATAAAGAAGATTCAAAGAGAGTGAGATGCCAGCTCCTTTCATTCAGTCAGTAGCTTCAAACATTTCTGGTATATGAAAAACATGTTTTTCAATGGCAAAAATCAATGAATATTGTAAATGCACAAACAGTAATATCTCCACATTGCACGGTGCAATTCTGAAATTTTTTGCTTTTTCCTGCTAATCCTAGCATGATAAAGAAGATTCAAAGAGAGTGAGATGCCAGCTCCTTTCATTCAGTCAGTAGCTTCAAACATTTCTGGTATATGAAAAACATGTTTTTCAATGGCAAAAATCAATGAATATTGTAAATGCACAAACAGTAATATCTCCACATTGCACGGTGCAATTCTGAAATTTTTAGCTTTTTCCTGTTAATCCTAGCATGATAAAGAAGATTCAAAGAGAGTGAGATGCCAGCTCCTTTCATTCAGTCAGTAGCTTCAAACATTTCTGGTATATGAAAAACATGTTTTTCAATGGCAAAAATCAATGAATATTGTAAATGCACAAACAGTAATATCTCCACATTGCAAGGTGCAATTCTGAAATTTTTTGCTTTTTCCTGCTAAACCTAGCATGATAAAGAAGATTCAAAGAGAGTGAGATGCCAGCTCCTTTCATTCAGTCAGTAGCTTCAAACATTTCTGGTATATGAAAAACATGTTTTTCAATGGCAAAAATCAATGAATATTGTAAATGCACAAACAGTGATATCTCCACATTGCACGGTGCAATTCTGAAATTTTTAGCTTTTTCCTGTTAATCCTAGCATGATAAAGAAGGTTCAAAGAGAGTGAGATGCCAGCTCCTTTCATTCAGTCAGTAGCTTCAAACATTTCTGGTATATGAAAAACATGTTTTTCAATGGCAAAAATCAATGAATATTGTAAATGCACAAACAGTAATATCTCCACATTGCAAGGTGCAATTCTGAAATTTTTTGCTTTTTCCTGCTAATCCTAGCATGATAAAGAAGATTCAAAGAGAGTGAGATGCCAGCTCCTTTCATTCAGTCAGTAGCTTCAAACATTTCTGGTATATGAAAAACATGTTTTTCAATGGCAAAAATCAATGAATATTGTAAATGCACAAACAGTAATATCTCCACATTGCACGGTGCAATTCTGAAATTTTTAGCTTTTTCCTGTTAATCCTAGCATGATAAAGAAGATTCAAAGAGAGTGAGATGCCAGCTCCTTTCATTCAGTCAGTAGCTTCAAACATTTCTGGTATATGAAAAACATGTTTTTCAATGGCAAAAATCAATGAATATTGTAAATGCACAAACAGTAATATCTCCACATTGCAAGGTGCAATTCTGAAATTTTTTGCTTTTTCCTGCTAATCCTAGCATGATAAAGAAGATTCAAAGAGAGTGAGATGCCAGCTCCTTTGATTCAGTCAGTAGCTTCAAACATTTCTGGTATATGAAAAACATGTTTTTCAATGGCAAAATTCAATGAATATTGTAAATGCACAAACAGTAATATCTCCACATTGCAAGGTGCAATTCTGAAATTTTTTGCTTTTTCCTGTTAATCCTAGCATGATAAAGAAGATTCAAAGAGAGTGAGATGCCAGCTCCTTTCATTCAGTCAGTAGCTTCAAACATTTCTGGTATATGAAAAACATGTTTTTCAATGGCAAAAATCAATGAATATTGTAAATGCACAAACAGTAATATCTCCACATTGCAAGGTGCAATTCTGAAATTTTTTGCTTTTTCCTGCTAATCCTAGCATGATAAAGAAGATTCAAAGAGAGTGAGATGCCAGCTCCTTTGATTCAGTCAGTAGCTTCAAACATTTCTGGTATATGAAAAACATGTTTTTCAATGGCAAAATTCAATGAATATTGTAAATGCACAAACAGTAATATCTCCACATTGCAAGGTGCAATTCTGAAATTTTTTGCTTTTTCCTGTTAATCCTAGCATGATAAAGAAGATTCAAAGAGAGTGAGATGCCAGCTCCTTTCATTCAGTCAGTAGCTTCAAACATTTCTGGTATATGAAAAACATGTTTTTCAATGGCAAAAATCAATGAATATTGTAAATGCACAAACAGTAATATCTCCACATTGCAAGGTGCAATTCTGAAATTTTTTGCTTTTTCCTGCTAATCCTAGCATGATAAAGAAGATTCAAAGAGAGTGAGATGCCAGCTCCTTTCATTCAGTCAGTAGCTTCAAACATTTCTGGTATATGAAAAACATGTTTTTCAATGGCAAAAATCAATGAATATTGTAAATGCACAAACAGTAATATCTCCACATTGCAAGGTGCAATTCTGAAATTTTTTGCTTTTTCCTGCTAATCCTAGCATGATAAAGAAGATTCAAAGAGAGTGAGATGCCAGCTCCTTTCATTCAGTCAGTAGCTTCAAACATTTCTGGTATATGAAAAACATGTTTTTCAATGGCAAAAATCAATGAATATTGTAAATGCACAAACAGTAATATCTCCACATTGCACGGTGCAATTCTGAAATTTTTAGCTTTTTCCTGTTAATCCTAGCATGATAAAGAAGATTCAAAGAGAGTGAGATGCCAGCTCCTTTCATTCAGTCAGTAGCTTCAAACATTTCTGGTATATGAAAAACATGTTTTTCAATGGCAAAAATCAATGAATATTGTAAATGCACAAACAGTAATATCTCCACATTGCAAGGTGCAATTCTGAAATTTTTTGCTTTTTCCTGCTAATCCTAGCATGATAAAGAAGATTCAAAGAGAGTGAGATGCCAGCTCCTTTCATTCAGTCAGTAGCTTCAAACATTTCTGGTATATGAAAAACATGTTTTTCAATGGCAAAAATCAATGAATATTGTAAATGCACAAACAGTAATATCTCCACATTGCAAGGTGCAATTCTGAAATTTTTTGCTTTTTCCTGCTAATCCTAGCATGATAAAGAAGATTCAAAGAGAGTGAGATGCCAGCTCCTTTCATTCAGTCAGTAGCTTCAAACATTTCTGGTATATGAAAAACATGTTTTTCAATGGCAAAAATCAATGAATATTGTAAATGCACAAACAGTAATATCTCCACATTGCACGGTGCAATTCTGAAATTTTTAGCTTTTTCCTGTTAATCCTAGCATGATAAAGAAGATTCAAAGAGAGTGAGATGCCAGCTCCTTTCATTCAGTCAGTAGCTTCAAACATTTCTGGTATATGAAAAACATGTTTTTCAATGGCAAAAATCAATGAATATTGTAAATGCACAAACAGTAATATCTCCACATTGCAAGGTGCAATTCTGAAATTTTTTGCTTTTTCCTGCTAATCCTAGCATGATAAAGAAGATTCAAAGAGAGGAGATGCCAGCTCCTTTCATTCAGTCAGTAGCTTCAAACATTTCTGGTATATGAAAAACGTTTTTCAATGGCAAAAATCAATGAATATTGTAAATGCACAAACAGTAATATCTCCACATTGCACGGTGCAATTCTGAAATTTTTAGCTTTTTCCTGTTAATCCTAGCATGATAAAGAAGATTCAAAGAGAGTGAGATGCCAGCTCCTTTCATTCAGTCATTAGCTTCAAACATTTCTGGTATATGAAAAACATGTTTTTCAATGGCAAAAATCAATGAATATTGTAAATGCACAAACAGTAATATCTCCACATTGCACGGTGCAATTCTGAAATTTTTAGCTTTTTCCTGTTAATCCTAGCATGATAAAGAAGATTCAAAGAGAGTGAGATGCCAGCTCCTTTCATTCAGTCAGTAGCTTCAAACATTTCTGGTATATGAAAAACATGTTTTTCAATGGCAAAAATCAATGAATATTGTAAATGCACAAACAGTAATATCTCCACATTGCAAGGTGCAATTCTGAAATTTTTTGCTTTTTCCTGTTAATCCTAGCATGATAAAGAAGATTCAAAGAGAGTGAGATGCCAGCTCCTTTCATTCAGTCAGTAGCTTCAAACATTTCTGGTATATGAAAAACATGTTTTTCAATGGCAAAAATCAATGAATATTGTAAATGCACAAACAGTAATATCTCCACATTGCACGGTGCAATTCTGAAATTTTTTGCTTTTTCCTGCTAATCCTAGCATGATAAAGAAGATTCAAAGAGAGTGAGATGCCAGCTCCTTTCATTCAGTCAGTAGCTTCAAACATTTCTGGTATATGAAAAACATGTTTTTCAATGGCAAAAATCAATGAATATTGTAAATGCACAAACAGTAATATCTCCACATTGCACGGTGCAATTCTGAAATTTTTAGCTTTTTCCTGTTAATCCTAGCATGATAAAGAAGATTCAAAGAGAGTGAGATGCCAGCTCCTTTCATTCAGTCAGTAGCTTCAAACATTTCTGGTATATGAAAAACATGTTTTTCAATGGCAAAAATCAATGAATATTGTAAATGCACAAACAGTAATATCTCCACATTGCAAGGTGCAATTCTGAAATTTTTTGCTTTTTCCTGCTAATCCTAGCATGATAAAGAAGATTCAAAGAGAGTGAGATGCCAGCTCCTTTCATTCAGTCAGTAGCTTCAAACATTTCTGGTATATGAAAAACATGTTTTTCAATGGCAAAAATCAATGAATATTGTAAATGCACAAACAGTGATATCTCCACATTGCACGGTGCAATTCTGAAATTTTTAGCTTTTTCCTGTTAATCCTAGCATGATAAAGAAGGTTCAAAGAGAGTGAGATGCCAGCTCCTTTCATTCAGTCAGTAGCTTCAAACATTTCTGGTATATGAAAAACATGTTTTTCAATGGCAAAAATCAATGAATATTGTAAATGCACAAACAGTAATATCTCCACATTGCAAGGTGCAATTCTGAAATTTTTTGCTTTTTCCTGCTAATCCTAGCATGATAAAGAAGATTCAAAGAGAGTGAGATGCCAGCTCCTTTCATTCAGTCAGTAGCTTCAAACATTTCTGGTATATGAAAAACATGTTTTTCAATGGCAAAAATCAATGAATATTGTAAATGCACAAACAGTAATATCTCCACATTGCACGGTGCAATTCTGAAATTTTTAGCTTTTTCCTGTTAATCCTAGCATGATAAAGAAGATTCAAAGAGAGTGAGATGCCAGCTCCTTTCATTCAGTCAGTAGCTTCAAACATTTCTGGTATATGAAAAACATGTTTTTCAATGGCAAAAATCAATGAATATTGTAAATGCACAAACAGTAATATCTCCACATTGCAAGGTGCAATTCTGAAATTTTTTGCTTTTTCCTGCTAATCCTAGCATGATAAAGAAGATTCAAAGAGAGTGAGATGCCAGCTCCTTTGATTCAGTCAGTAGCTTCAAACATTTCTGGTATATGAAAAACATGTTTTTCAATGGCAAAATTCAATGAATATTGTAAATGCACAAACAGTAATATCTCCACATTGCAAGGTGCAATTCTGAAATTTTTTGCTTTTTCCTGTTAATCCTAGCATGATAAAGAAGATTCAAAGAGAGTGAGATGCCAGCTCCTTTCATTCAGTCAGTAGCTTCAAACATTTCTGGTATATGAAAAACATGTTTTTCAATGGCAAAAATCAATGAATATTGTAAATGCACAAACAGTAATATCTCCACATTGCAAGGTGCAATTCTGAAATTTTTTGCTTTTTCCTGCTAATCCTAGCATGATAAAGAAGATTCAAAGAGAGTGAGATGCCAGCTCCTTTGATTCAGTCAGTAGCTTCAAACATTTCTGGTATATGAAAAACATGTTTTTCAATGGCAAAATTCAATGAATATTGTAAATGCACAAACAGTAATATCTCCACATTGCAAGGTGCAATTCTGAAATTTTTTGCTTTTTCCTGTTAATCCTAGCATGATAAAGAAGATTCAAAGAGAGTGAGATGCCAGCTCCTTTCATTCAGTCAGTAGCTTCAAACATTTCTGGTATATGAAAAACATGTTTTTCAATGGCAAAAATCAATGAATATTGTAAATGCACAAACAGTAATATCTCCACATTGCAAGGTGCAATTCTGAAATTTTTTGCTTTTTCCTGCTAATCCTAGCATGATAAAGAAGATTCAAAGAGAGTGAGATGCCAGCTCCTTTCATTCAGTCAGTAGCTTCAAACATTTCTGGTATATGAAAAACATGTTTTTCAATGGCAAAAATCAATGAATATTGTAAATGCACAAACAGTAATATCTCCACATTGCAAGGTGCAATTCTGAAATTTTTTGCTTTTTCCTGCTAATCCTAGCATGATAAAGAAGATTCAAAGAGAGTGAGATGCCAGCTCCTTTCATTCAGTCAGTAGCTTCAAACATTTCTGGTATATGAAAAACATGTTTTTCAATGGCAAAAATCAATGAATATTGTAAATGCACAAACAGTAATATCTCCACATTGCACGGTGCAATTCTGAAATTTTTAGCTTTTTCCTGTTAATCCTAGCATGATAAAGAAGATTCAAAGAGAGTGAGATGCCAGCTCCTTTCATTCAGTCAGTAGCTTCAAACATTTCTGGTATATGAAAAACATGTTTTTCAATGGCAAAAATCAATGAATATTGTAAATGCACAAACAGTAATATCTCCACATTGCAAGGTGCAATTCTGAAATTTTTTGCTTTTTCCTGCTAATCCTAGCATGATAAAGAAGATTCAAAGAGAGTGAGATGCCAGCTCCTTTCATTCAGTCAGTAGCTTCAAACATTTCTGGTATATGAAAAACATGTTTTTCAATGGCAAAAATCAATGAATATTGTAAATGCACAAACAGTAATATCTCCACATTGCAAGGTGCAATTCTGAAATTTTTTGCTTTTTCCTGCTAATCCTAGCATGATAAAGAAGATTCAAAGAGAGTGAGATGCCAGCTCCTTTCATTCAGTCAGTAGCTTCAAACATTTCTGGTATATGAAAAACATGTTTTTCAATGGCAAAAATCAATGAATATTGTAAATGCACAAACAGTAATATCTCCACATTGCACGGTGCAATTCTGAAATTTTTAGCTTTTTCCTGTTAATCCTAGCATGATAAAGAAGATTCAAAGAGAGTGAGATGCCAGCTCCTTTCATTCAGTCAGTAGCTTCAAACATTTCTGGTATATGAAAAACATGTTTTTCAATGGCAAAAATCAATGAATATTGTAAATGCACAAACAGTAATATCTCCACATTGCAAGGTGCAATTCTGAAATTTTTTGCTTTTTCCTGCTAATCCTAGCATGATAAAGAAGATTCAAAGAGAGTGAGATGCCAGCTCCTTTCATTCAGTCAGTAGCTTCAAACATTTCTGGTATATGAAAAACATGTTTTTCAATGGCAAAAATCAATGAATATTGTAAATGCACAAACAGTAATATCTCCACATTGCACGGTGCAATTCTGAAATTTTTAGCTTTTTCCTGTTAATCCTAGCATGATAAAGAAGGTTCAAAGAGAGTGAGATGCCAGCTCCTTTCATTCAGTCAGTAGCTTCAAACATTTCTGGTATATGAAAAACATGTTTTTCAATGGCAAAAATCAATGAATATTGTAAATGCACAAACAGTAATATCTCCACATTGCAAGGTGCAATTCTGAAATTTTTTGCTTTTTCCTGCTAATCCTAGCATGATAAAGAAGATTCAAAGAGAGTGAGATGCCAGCTCCTTTCATTCAGTCAGTAGCTTCAAACATTTCTGGTATATGAAAAACATGTTTTTCAATGGCAAAAATCAATGAATATTGTAAATGCACAAACAGTAATATCTCCACATTGCACGGTGCAATTCTGAAATTTTTAGCTTTTTCCTGTTAATCCTAGCATGATAAAGAAGATTCAAAGAGAGTGAGATGCCAGCTCCTTTCATTCAGTCAGTAGCTTCAAACATTTCTGGTATATGAAAAACATGTTTTTCAATGGCAAAAATCAATGAATATTGTAAATGCACAAACAGTAATATCTTCACATTGCAAGGTGCAATTCTGAATTTTTTTGCTTTTTCCTGCTAATCCTAGCATGATAAAGAAGATTCAAAGAGAGTGAGATGCCAGCTCCTTTCATTCAGTCAGAAGCTTCAAACATTTCTGGTATATGAAAAACATGTTTTTCAATGGCAAAAATCAATGAATATTGTAAATGCACAAACAGTAATATCTCCACATTGCACGGTGCAATTCTGAAATTTTTAGCTTTTTCCTGTTAATCCTAGCATGATAAAGAAGATTCAAAGAGAGTGAGATGCCAGCTCCTTTCATTCAGTCAGTAGCTTCAAACATTTCTGGTATATGAAAAACATGTTTTTCAATGGCAAAAATCAATGAATATTGTAAATGCACAAACAGTAATATCTCCACATTGCAAGGTGCAATTCTGAAATTTTTTGCTTTTTCCTGCTAATCCTAGCATGATAAAGAAGATTCAAAGAGAGTGAGATGCCAGCTCCTTTCATTCAGTCAGTAGCTTCAAACATTTCTGGTATATGAAAAACATGTTTTTCAATGGCAAAAATCAATGAATATTGTAAATGCACAAACAGTAATATCTCCACATTGCACGGTGCAATTCTGAAATTTTTAGCTTTTTCCTGTTAATCCTAGCATGATAAAGAAGATTCAAAGAGAGTGAGATGCCAGCTCCTTTCATTCAGTCAGTAGCTTCAAACATTTCTGGTATATGAAAAACATGTTTTTCAATGGCAAAAATCAATGAATATTGTAAATGCACAAACAGTAATATCTCCACATTGCAAGGTGCAATTCTGAATTTTTTTTGCTTTTTCCTGCTAATCCTAGCATGATAAAGAAGATTCAAAGAGAGTGAGATGCCAGCTCCTTTCATTCAGTCAGAAGCTTCAAACATTTCTGGTATATGAAAAACATGTTTTTCAATGGCAAAAATCAATGAATATTGTAAATGCACAAACAGTAATATCTCCACATTGCACGGTGCAATTCTGAAATTTTTAGCTTTTTCCTGTTAATCCTAGCATGATAAAGAAGATTCAAAGAGAGTGAGATGCCAGCTCCTTTCATTCAGTCAGTAGCTTCAAACATTTCTGGTATATGAAAAACATGTTTTTCAATGGCAAAAATCAATGAATATTGTAAATGCACAAACAGTAATATCTCCACATTGCAAGGTGCAATTCTGAAATTTTTTGCTTTTTCCTGCTAATCCTAGCATGATAAAGAAGATTCAAAGAGAGTGAGATGCCAGCTCCTTTCATTCAGTCAGTAGCTTCAAACATTTCTGGTATATGAAAAACATGTTTTTCAATGGCAAAAATCAATGAATATTGTAAATGCACAAACAGTAATATCTCCACATTGCACGGTGCAATTCTGAAATTTTTAGCTTTTTCCTGTTAATCCTAGCATGATAAAGAAGATTCAAAGAGAGTGAGATGCCAGCTCCTTTGATTCAGTCAGTAGCTTCAAACATTTCTGGTATATGAAAAACATGTTTTTCAATGGCAAAATTCAATGAATATTGTAAATGCACAAACAGTAATATCTCCACATTGCAAGGTGCAATTCTGAAATTTTTTGCTTTTTCCTGTTAATCCTAGCATGATAAAGAAGATTCAAAGAGAGTGAGATGCCAGCTCCTTTCATTCAGTCAGTAGCTTCAAACATTTCTGGTATATGAAAAACATGTTTTTCAATGGCAAAAATCAATGAATATTGTAAATGCACAAACAGTAATATCTCCACATTGCAAGGTGCAATTCTGAAATTTTTTGCTTTTTCCTGCTAATCCTAGCATGATAAAGAAGATTCAAAGAGAGTGAGATGCCAGCTCCTTTCATTCAGTCAGTAGCTTCAAACATTTCTGGTATATGAAAAACATGTTTTTCAATGGCAAAAATCAATGAATATTGTAAATGCACAAACAGTAATATCTCCACATTGCAAGGTGCAATTCTGAAATTTTTTGCTTTTTCCTGCTAATCCTAGCATGATAAAGAAGATTCAAAGAGAGTGAGATGCCAGCTCCTTTCATTCAGTCAGTAGCTTCAAACATTTCTGGTATATGAAAAACATGTTTTTCAATGGCAAAAATCAATGAATATTGTAAATGCACAAACAGTAATATCTCCACATTGCACGGTGCAATTCTGAAATTTTTAGCTTTTTCCTGTTAATCCTAGCATGATAAAGAAGATTCAAAGAGAGTGAGATGCCAGCTCCTTTCATTCAGTCAGTAGCTTCAAACATTTCTGGTATATGAAAAACATGTTTTTCAATGGCAAAAATCAATGAATATTGTAAATGCACAAACAGTAATATCTCCACATTGCAAGGTGCAATTCTGAAATTTTTTGCTTTTTCCTGCTAATCCTAGCATGATAAAGAAGATTCAAAGAGAGTGAGATGCCAGCTCCTTTCATTCAGTCAGTAGCTTCAAACATTTCTGGTATATGAAAAACATGTTTTTCAATGGCAAAAATCAATGAATATTGTAAATGCACAAACAGTAATATCTCCACATTGCACGGTGCAATTCTGAAATTTTTAGCTTTTTCCTGTTAATCCTAGCATGATAAAGAAGATTCAAAGAGAGTGAGATGCCAGCTCCTTTCATTCAGTCAGTAGCTTCAAACATTTCTGGTATATGAAAAACATGTTTTTCAATGGCAAAAATCAATGAATATTGTAAATGCACAAACAGTAATATCTCCACATTGCAAGGTGCAATTCTGAAATTTTTTGCTTTTTCCTGTTAATCCTAGCATGATAAAGAAGATTCAAAGAGAGTGAGATGCCAGCTCCTTTCATTCAGTCAGTAGCTTCAAACATTTCTGGTATATGAAAAACATGTTTTTCAATGGCAAAAATCAATGAATATTGTAAATGCACAAACAGTAATATCTCCACATTGCAAGGTGCAATTCTGAAATTTTTTGCTTTTTCCTGCTAATCCTAGCATGATAAAGAAGATTCAAAGAGAGTGAGATGCCAGCTCCTTTCATTCAGTCAGTAGCTTCAAACATTTCTGGTATATGAAAAACATGTTTTTCAATGGCAAAAATCAATGAATATTGTAAATGCACAAACAGTAATATCTCCACATTGCACGGTGCAATTCTGAAATTTTTAGCTTTTTCCTGTTAATCCTAGCATGATAAAGAAGATTCAAAGAGAGTGAGATGCCAGCTCCTTTCATTCAGTCAGTAGCTTCAAACATTTCTGGTATATGAAAAACATGTTTTTCAATGGCAAAAATCAATGAATATTGTAAATGCACAAACAGTAATATCTCCACATTGCAAGGTGCAATTCTGAAATTTTTTGCTTTTTCCTGCTAATCCTAGCATGATAAAGAAGATTCAAAGAGAGTGAGATGCCAGCTCCTTTCATTCAGTCAGTAGCTTCAAACATTTCTGGTATATGAAAAACATGTTTTTCAATGGCAAAAATCAATGAATATTGTAAATGCACAAACAGTAATATCTCCACATTGCACGGTGCAATTCTGAAATTTTTAGCTTTTTCCTGTTAATCCTAGCATGATAAAGAAGATTCAAAGAGAGTGAGATGCCAGCTCCTTTCATTCAGTCAGTAGCTTCAAACATTTCTGGTATATGAAAAACATGTTTTTCAATGGCAAAAATCAATGAATATTGTAAATGCACAAACAGTAATATCTCCACATTGCAAGGTGCAATTCTGAAATTTTTTGCTTTTTCCTGTTAATCCTAGCATGATAAAGAAGATTCAAAGAGAGTGAGATGCCAGCTCCTTTCATTCAGTCAGTAGCTTCAAACATTTCTGGTATATGAAAAACGTTTTTCAATGGCAAAACTCAATGAATATTGTAAATGCACAAACTAATATCTCCACATTGCAAGGTGCAATTCTGAAATTTTTTGCTTTTTCCTGCTAATCCTAGCATGATAAAGAAGATTCAAAGAGAGTGAGATGCCAGCTCCTTTCATTCAGTCAGTAGCTTCAAACATTTCTGGTATATGAAAAACATGTTTTTCAATGGCAAAAATCAATGAATATTGTAAATGCACAAACAGTAATATCTCCACATTGCACGGTGCAATTCTGAAATTTTTAGCTTTTTCCTGTTAATCCTAGCATGATAAAGAAGATTCAAAGAGAGTGAGATGCCAGCTCCTTTCATTCAGTCAGTAGCTTCAAACATTTCTGGTATATGAAAAACGTTTTTCAATGGCAAAAATCAATGAATATTGTAAATGCACAAACAGTAATATCTCCACATTGCAAGGTGCAATTCTGAAATTTTTTGCTTTTTCCTGTTAATCCTAGCATGATAAAGAAGATTCAAAGAGAGTGAGATGCCAGCTCCTTTCATTCAGTCAGTAGCTTCAAACATTTCTGGTATATGAAAAACATGTTTTTCAATGGCAAAAATCAATGAATATTGTAAATGCACAAACAGTAATATCTCCACATTGCAAGGTGCAATTCTGAAATTTTTTGCTTTTTCCTGCTAATCCTAGCATGATAAAGAAGATTCAAAGAGAGTGAGATGCCAGCTCCTTTCATTCAGTCAGTAGCTTCAAACATTTCTGGTATATGAAAAACATGTTTTTCAATGGCAAAAATCAATGAATATTGTAAATGCACAAACAGTAATATCTCCACATTGCAAGGTGCAATTCTGAAATTTTTTGCTTTTTCCTGCTAATCCTAGCATGATAAAGAAGATTCAAAGAGAGTGAGATGCCAGCTCCTTTCATTCAGTCAGTAGCTTCAAACATTTCTGGTATATGAAAAACATGTTTTTCAATGGCAAAAATCAATGAATATTGTAAATGCACAAACAGTAATATCTCCACATTGCACGGTGCAATTCTGAAATTTTTAGCTTTTTCCTGTTAATCCTAGCATGATAAAGAAGATTCAAAGAGAGTGAGATGCCAGCTCCTTTCATTCAGTCAGTAGCTTCAAACATTTCTGGTATATGAAAAACATGTTTTTCAATGGCAAAAATCAATGAATATTGTAAATGCACAAACAGTAATATCTCCACATTGCACGGTGCAATTCTGAAATTTTTAGCTTTTTCCTGTTAATCCTAGCATGATAAAGAAGATTCAAAGAGAGTGAGATGCCAGCTCCTTTCATTCAGTCAGTAGCTTCAAACATTTCTGGTATATGAAAAACATGTTTTTCAATGGCAAAAATCAATGAATATTGTAAATGCACAAACAGTAATATCTCCACATTGCAAGGTGCAATTCTGAAATTTTTTGCTTTTTCCTGTTAATCCTAGCATGATAAAGAAGATTCAAAGAGAGTGAGATGCCAGCTCCTTTCATTCAGTCAGTAGCTTCAAACATTTCTGGTATATGAAAAACATGTTTTTCAATGGCAAAAATCAATGAATATTGTAAATGCACAAACAGTAATATCTCCACATTGCAAGGTGCAATTCTGAAATTTTTTGCTTTTTCCTGCTAATCCTAGCATGATAAAGAAGATTCAAAGAGAGTGAGATGTCAGCTCCTTTCATTCAGTCAGTAGCTTCAAACATTTCTGGTATATGAAAAACATGTTTTTCAATGGCAAAAATCAATGAATATTGTAAATGCACAAACAGTAATATCTCCACATTGCACGGTGCAATTCTGAAATTTTTAGCTTTTTCCTGTTAATCCTAGCATGATAAAGAAGATTCAAAGAGAGTGAGATGCCAGCTCCTTTCATTCAGTCAGTAGCTTCAAACATTTCTGGTATATGAAAAACATGTTTTTCAATGGCAAAAATCAATGAATATTGTAAATGCACAAACAGTAATATCTCCACATTGCAAGGTGCAATTCTGAAATTTTTTGCTTTTTCCTGCTAATCCTAGCATGATAAAGAAGATTCAAAGAGAGTGAGATGCCAGCTCCTTTCATTCAGTCAGTAGCTTCAAACATTTCTGGTATATGAAAAACATGTTTTTCAATGGCAAAAATCAATGAATATTGTAAATGCACAAACAGTAATATCTCCACATTGCACGGTGCAATTCTGAAATTTTTAGCTTTTTCCTGTTAATCCTAGCATGATAAAGAAGATTCAAAGAGAGTGAGATGCCAGCTCCTTTCATTCAGTCAGTAGCTTCAAACATTTCTGGTATATGAAAAACATGTTTTTCAATGGCAAAAATCAATGAATATTGTAAATGCACAAACAGTAATATCTCCACATTGCAAGGTGCAATTCTGAAATTTTTTGCTTTTTCCTGTTAATCCTAGCATGATAAAGAAGATTCAAAGAGAGTGAGATGCCAGCTCCTTTCATTCAGTCAGTAGCTTCAAACATTTCTGGTATATGAAAAACGTTTTTCAATGGCAAAAATCAATGAATATTGTAAATGCACAAACAGTAATATCTCCACATTGCAAGGTGCAATTCTGAAATTTTTTGCTTTTTCCTGCTAATCCTAGCATGATAAAGAAGATTCAAAGAGAGTGAGATGCCAGCTCCTTTCATTCAGTCAGTAGCTTCAAACATTTCTGGTATATGAAAAACATGTTTTTCAATGGCAAAAATCAATGAATATTGTAAATGCACAAACAGTAATATCTCCACATTGCACGGTGCAATTCTGAAATTTTTAGCTTTTTCCTGTTAATCCTAGCATGATAAAGAAGATTCAAAGAGAGTGAGATGCCAGCTCCTTTCATTCAGTCAGTAGCTTCAAACATTTCTGGTATATGAAAAACATGTTTTTCAATGGCAAAAATCAATGAATATTGTAAATGCACAAACAGTAATATCTCCACATTGCAAGGTGCAATTCTGAAATTTTTTGCTTTTTCCTGTTAATCCTAGCATGATAAAGAAGATTCAAAGAGAGTGAGATGCCAGCTCCTTTCATTCAGTCAGTAGCTTCAAACATTTCTGGTATATGAAAAACATGTTTTTCAATGGCAAAAATCAATGAATATTGTAAATGCACAAACAGTAATATCTCCACATTGCAAGGTGCAATTCTGAAATTTTTTGCTTTTTCCTGCTAATCCTAGCATGATAAAGAAGATTCAAAGAGAGTGAGATGCCAGCTCCTTTCATTCAGTCAGTAGCTTCAAACATTTCTGGTATATGAAAAACATGTTTTTCAATGGCAAAAATCAATGAATATTGTAAATGCACAAACAGTAATATCTCCACATTGCACGGTGCAATTCTGAAATTTTTAGCTTTTTCCTGTTAATCCTAGCATGATAAAGAAGATTCAAAGAGAGTGAGATGCCAGCTCCTTTCATTCAGTCAGTAGCTTCAAACATTTCTGGTATATGAAAAACATGTTTTTCAATGGCAAAAATCAATGAATATTGTAAATGCACAAACAGTAATATCTCCACATTGCAAGGTGCAATTCTGAAATTTTTTGCTTTTTCCTGCTAATCCTAGCATGATAAAGAAGATTCAAAGAGAGTGAGATGCCAGCTCCTTTCATTCAGTCAGTAGCTTCAAACATTTCTGGTATATGAAAAACATGTTTTTCAATGGCAAAAATCAATGAATATTGTAAATGCACAAACAGTAATATCTCCACATTGCACGGTGCAATTCTGAAATTTTTAGCTTTTTCCTGTTAATCCTAGCATGATAAAGAAGATTCAAAGAGAGTGAGATGCCAGCTCCTTTCATTCAGTCAGTAGCTTCAAACATTTCTGGTATATGAAAAACATGTTTTTCAATGGCAAAAATCAATGAATATTGTAAATGCACAAACAGTAATATCTCCACATTGCAAGGTGCAATTCTGAAATTTTTTGCTTTTTCCTGCTAATCCTAGCATGATAAAGAAGATTCAAAGAGAGTGAGATGCCAGCTCCTTTCATTCAGTCAGTAGCTTCAAACATTTCTGGTATATGAAAAACATGTTTTTCAATGGCAAAAATCAATGAATATTGTAAATGCACAAACAGTAATATCTCCACATTGCACGGTGCAATTCTGAAATTTTTAGCTTTTTCCTGTTAATCCTAGCATGATAAAGAAGATTCAAAGAGAGTGAGATGCCAGCTCCTTTCATTCAGTCATTAGCTTCAAACATTTCTGGTATATGAAAAACATGTTTTTCAATGGCAAAAATCAATGAATATTGTAAATGCACAAACAGTAATATCTCCACATTGCACGGTGCAATTCTGAAATTTTTTAGCTTTTTCCTGTTAATCCTAGCATGATAAAGAAGATTCAAAGAGAGTGAGATGCCAGCTCCTTTCATTCAGTCAGTAGCTTCAAACATTTCTGGTATATGAAAAACATGTTTTTCAATGGCAAAAATCAATGAATATTGTAAATGCACAAACAGTAATATCTCCACATTGCAAGGTGCAATTCTGAAATTTTTTGCTTTTTCCTGCTAATCCTAGCATGATAAAGAAGATTCAAAGAGAGTGAGATGCCAGCTCCTTTCATTCAGTCAGTAGCTTCAAACATTTCTGGTATATGAAAAACATGTTTTTCAATGGCAAAAATCAATGAATATTGTAAATGCACAAACAGTAATATCTCCACATTGCAAGGTGCAATTCTGAAATTTTTTGCTTTTTCCTGTTAATCCTAGCATGATAAAGAAGATTCAAAGAGAGTGAGATGCCAGCTCCTTTCATTCAGTCAGTAGCTTCAAACATTTCTGGTATATGAAAAACGTTTTTCAATGGCAAAAATCAATGAATATTGTAAATGCACAAACAGTAATATCTCCACATTGCAAGGTGCAATTCTGAAATTTTTTGCTTTTTCCTGCTAATCCTAGCATGATAAAGAAGATTCAAAGAGAGTGAGATGCCAGCTCCTTTCATTCAGTCAGTAGCTTCAAACATTTCTGGTATATGAAAAACATGTTTTTCAATGGCAAAAATCAATGAATATTGTAAATGCACAAACAGTAATATCTCCACATTGCACGGTGCAATTCTGAAATTTTTAGCTTTTTCCTGTTAATCCTAGCATGATAAAGAAGATTCAAAGAGAGTGAGATGCCAGCTCCTTTCATTCAGTCAGTAGCTTCAAACATTTCTGGTATATGAAAAACATGTTTTTCAATGGCAAAAATCAATGAATATTGTAAATGCACAAACAGTAATATCTCCACATTGCAAGGTGCAATTCTGAAATTTTTTGCTTTTTCCTGTTAATCCTAGCATGATAAAGAAGATTCAAAGAGAGTGAGATGCCAGCTCCTTTCATTCAGTCAGTAGCTTCAAACATTTCTGGTATATGAAAAACATGTTTTTCAATGGCAAAAATCAATGAATATTGTAAATGCACAAACAGTAATATCTCCACATTGCACGGTGCAATTCTGAAATTTTTTGCTTTTTCCTGCTAATCCTAGCATGATAAAGAAGATTCAAAGAGAGTGAGATGCCAGCTCCTTTCATTCAGTCAGTAGCTTCAAACATTTCTGGTATATGAAAAACATGTTTTTCAATGGCAAAAATCAATGAATATTGTAAATGCACAAACAGTAATATCTCCACATTGCACGGTGCAATTCTGAAATTTTTAGCTTTTTCCTGTTAATCCTAGCATGATAAAGAAGATTCAAAGAGAGTGAGATGCCAGCTCCTTTCATTCAGTCAGTAGCTTCAAACATTTCTGGTATATGAAAAACATGTTTTTCAATGGCAAAAATCAATGAATATTGTAAATGCACAAACAGTAATATCTCCACATTGCAAGGTGCAATTCTGAAATTTTTTGCTTTTTCCTGTTAATCCTAGCATGATAAAGAAGATTCAAAGAGAGTGAGATGCCAGCTCCTTTCATTCAGTCAGTAGCTTCAAACATTTCTGGTATATGAAAAACATGTTTTTCAATGGCAAAAATCAATGAATATTGTAAATGCACAAACAGTAATATCTCCACATTGCAAGGTGCAATTCTGAAATTTTTTGCTTTTTCCTGCTAATCCTAGCATGATAAAGAAGATTCAAAGAGAGTGAGATGCCAGCTCCTTTCATTCAGTCAGTAGCTTCAAACATTTCTGGTATATGAAAAACATGTTTTTCAATGGCAAAAATCAATGAATATTGTAAATGCACAAACAGTAATATCTCCACATTGCAAGGTGCAATTCTGAAATTTTTTGCTTTTTCCTGCTAATCCTAGCATGATAAAGAAGATTCAAAGAGAGTGAGATGCCAGCTCCTTTCATTCAGTCAGTAGCTTCAAACATTTCTGGTATATGAAAAACATGTTTTTCAATGGCAAAAATCAATGAATATTGTAAATGCACAAACAGTAATATCTCCACATTGCACGGTGCAATTCTGAAATTTTTAGCTTTTTCCTGTTAATCCTAGCATGATAAAGAAGATTCAAAGAGAGTGAGATGCCAGCTCCTTTCATTCAGTCAGTAGCTTCAAACATTTCTGGTATATGAAAAACATGTTTTTCAATGGCAAAAATCAATGAATATTGTAAATGCACAAACAGTAATATCTCCACATTGCAAGGTGCAATTCTGAAATTTTTTGCTTTTTCCTGCTAATCCTAGCATGATAAAGAAGATTCAAAGAGAGTGAGATGCCAGCTCCTTTCATTCAGTCAGTAGCTTCAAACATTTCTGGTATATGAAAAACATGTTTTTCAATGGCAAAAATCAATGAATATTGTAAATGCACAAACAGTAATATCTCCACATTGCACGGTGCAATTCTGAAATTTTTAGCTTTTTCCTGTTAATCCTAGCATGATAAAGAAGATTCAAAGAGAGTGAGATGCCAGCTCCTTTCATTCAGTCAGTAGCTTCAAACATTTCTGGTATATGAAAAACATGTTTTTCAATGGCAAAAATCAATGAATATTGTAAATGCACAAACAGTAATATCTCCACATTGCAAGGTGCAATTCTGAAATTTTTTGCTTTTTCCTGTTAATCCTAGCATGATAAAGAAGATTCAAAGAGAGTGAGATGCCAGCTCCTTTCATTCAGTCAGTAGCTTCAAACATTTCTGGTATATGAAAAACATGTTTTTCAATGGCAAAAATCAATGAATATTGTAAATGCACAAACAGTAATATCTCCACATTGCAAGGTGCAATTCTGAAATTTTTTGCTTTTTCCTGCTAATCCTAGCATGATAAAGAAGATTCAAAGAGAGTGAGATGCCAGCTCCTTTCATTCAGTCAGTAGCTTCAAACATTTCTGGTATATGAAAAACATGTTTTTCAATGGCAAAAATCAATGAATATTGTAAATGCACAAACAGTAATATCTCCACATTGCAAGGTGCAATTCTGAAATTTTTTGCTTTTTCCTGCTAATCCTAGCATGATAAAGAAGATTCAAAGAGAGTGAGATGCCAGCTCCTTTCATTCAGTCAGTAGCTTCAAACATTTCTGGTATATGAAAAACATGTTTTTCAATGGCAAAAATCAATGAATATTGTAAATGCACAAACAGTAATATCTCCACATTGCACGGTGCAATTCTGAAATTTTTAGCTTTTTCCTGTTAATCCTAGCATGATAAAGAAGATTCAAAGAGAGTGAGATGCCAGCTCCTTTCATTCAGTCAGTAGCTTCAAACATTTCTGGTATATGAAAAACATGTTTTTCAATGGCAAAAATCAATGAATATTGTAAATGCACAAACAGTAATATCTCCACATTGCAAGGTGCAATTCTGAAATTTTTTGCTTTTTCCTGCTAATCCTAGCATGATAAAGAAGATTCAAAGAGAGTGAGATGCCAGCTCCTTTCATTCAGTCAGTAGCTTCAAACATTTCTGGTATATGAAAAACATGTTTTTCAATGGCAAAAATCAATGAATATTGTAAATGCACAAACAGTAATATCTCCACATTGCACGGTGCAATTCTGAAATTTTTTGCTTTTTCCTGTTAATCCTAGCATGATAAAGAAGATTCAAAGAGAGTGAGATGCCAGCTCCTTTCATTCAGTCAGTAGCTTCAAACATTTCTGGTATATGAAAAACATGTTTTTCAATGGCAAAAATCAATGAATATTGTAAATGCACAAACAGTAATATCTCCACATTGCAAGGTGCAATTCTGAAATTTTTTGCTTTTTCCTGTTAATCCTAGCATGATAAAGAAGATTCAAAGAGAGTGAGATGCCAGCTCCTTTCATTCAGTCAGTAGCTTCAAACATTTCTGGTATATGAAAAACATGTTTTTCAATGGCAAAAATCAATGAATATTGTAAATGCACAAACAGTAATATCTCCACATTGCAAGGTGCAATTCTGAAATTTTTTGCTTTTTCCTGCTAATCCTAGCATGATAAAGAAGATTCAAAGAGAGTGAGATGCCAGCTCCTTTCATTCAGTCAGTAGCTTCAAACATTTCTGGTATATGAAAAACATGTTTTTCAATGGCAAAAATCAATGAATATTGTAAATGCACAAACAGTAATATCTCCACATTGCACGGTGCAATTCTGAAATTTTTAGCTTTTTCCTGTTAATCCTAGCATGATAAAGAAGATTCAAAGAGAGTGAGATGCCAGCTCCTTTCATTCAGTCAGTAGCTTCAAACATTTCTGGTATATGAAAAACATGTTTTTCAATGGCAAAAATCAATGAATATTGTAAATGCACAAACAGTAATATCTCCACATTGCAAGGTGCAATTCTGAAATTTTTTGCTTTTTCCTGCTAATCCTAGCATGATAAAGAAGATTCAAAGAGAGTGAGATGCCAGCTCCTTTCATTCAGTCAGTAGCTTCAAACATTTCTGGTATATGAAAAACATGTTTTTCAATGGCAAAAATCAATGAATATTGTAAATGCACAAACAGTAATATCTCCACATTGCACGGTGCAATTCTGAAATTTTTAGCTTTTTCCTGTTAATCCTAGCATGATAAAGAAGATTCAAAGAGAGTGAGATGCCAGCTCCTTTCATTCAGTCAGTAGCTTCAAACATTTCTGGTATATGAAAAACATGTTTTTCAATGGCAAAAATCAATGAATATTGTAAATGCACAAACAGTAATATCTCCACATTGCAAGGTGCAATTCTGAAATTTTTTGCTTTTTCCTGTTAATCCTAGCATGATAAAGAAGATTCAAAGAGAGTGAGATGCCAGCTCCTTTCATTCAGTCAGTAGCTTCAAACATTTCTGGTATATGAAAAACGTTTTTCAATGGCAAAAATCAATGAATATTGTAAATGCACAAACAGTAATATCTCCACATTGCAAGGTGCAATTCTGAAATTTTTTGCTTTTTCCTGCTAATCCTAGCATGATAAAGAAGATTCAAAGAGAGTGAGATGCCAGCTCCTTTCATTCAGTCAGTAGCTTCAAACATTTCTGGTATATGAAAAACATGTTTTTCAATGGCAAAAATCAATGAATATTGTAAATGCACAAACAGTAATATCTCCACATTGCACGGTGCAATTCTGAAATTTTTAGCTTTTTCCTGTTAATCCTAGCATGATAAAGAAGATTCAAAGAGAGTGAGATGCCAGCTCCTTTCATTCAGTCAGTAGCTTCAAACATTTCTGGTATATGAAAAACATGTTTTTCAATGGCAAAAATCAATGAATATTGTAAATGCACAAACAGTAATATCTCCACATTGCAAGGTGCAATTCTGAAATTTTTTGCTTTTTCCTGTTAATCCTAGCATGATAAAGAAGATTCAAAGAGAGTGAGATGCCAGCTCCTTTCATTCAGTCAGTAGCTTCAAACATTTCTGGTATATGAAAAACATGTTTTTCAATGGCAAAAATCAATGAATATTGTAAATGCACAAACAGTAATATCTCCACATTGCAAGGTGCAATTCTGAAATTTTTTGCTTTTTCCTGCTAATCCTAGCATGATAAAGAAGATTCAAAGAGAGTGAGATGCCAGCTCCTTTCATTCAGTCAGTAGCTTCAAACATTTCTGGTATATGAAAAACATGTTTTTCAATGGCAAAAATCAATGAATATTGTAAATGCACAAACAGTAATATCTCCACATTGCAAGGTGCAATTCTGAAATTTTTTGCTTTTTCCTGTTAATCCTAGCATGATAAAGAAGATTCAAAGAGAGTGAGATGCCAGCTCCTTTCATTCAGTCAGTAGCTTCAAACATTTCTGGTATATGAAAAACATGTTTTTCAATGGCAAAAATCAATGAATATTGTAAATGCACAAACAGTAATATCTCCACATTGCAAGGTGCAATTCTGAAATTTTTTGCTTTTTCCTGTTAATCCTAGCATGATAAAGAAGATTCAAAGAGAGTGAGATGCCAGCTCCTTTCATTCAGTCAGTAGCTTCAAACATTTCTGGTATATGAAAAACATGTTTTTCAATGGCAAAAATCAATGAATATTGTAAATGCACAAACAGTAATATCTCCACATTGCAAGGTGCAATTCTGAAATTTTTTGCTTTTTCCTGCTAATCCTAGCATGATAAAGAAGATTCAAAGAGAGTGAGATGCCAGCTCCTTTCATTCAGTCAGTAGCTTCAAACATTTCTGGTATATGAAAAACATGTTTTTCAATGGCAAAAATCAATGAATATTGTAAATGCACAAACAGTAATATCTCCACATTGCACGGTGCAATTCTGAAATTTTTAGCTTTTTCCTGTTAATCCTAGCATGATAAAGAAGATTCAAAGAGAGTGAGATGCCAGCTCCTTTCATTCAGTCAGTAGCTTCAAACATTTCTGGTATATGAAAAACATGTTTTTCAATGGCAAAAATCAATGAATATTGTAAATGCACAAACAGTAATATCTCCACATTGCAAGGTGCAATTCTGAAATTTTTTGCTTTTTCCTGCTAATCCTAGCATGATAAAGAAGATTCAAAGAGAGTGAGATGCCAGCTCCTTTCATTCAGTCAGTAGCTTCAAACATTTCTGGTATATGAAAAACATGTTTTTCAATGGCAAAAATCAATGAATATTGTAAATGCACAAACAGTAATATCTCCACATTGCAAGGTGCAATTCTGAAATTTTTTGCTTTTTCCTGCTAATCCTAGCATGATAAAGAAGATTCAAAGAGAGTGAGATGCCAGCTCCTTTCATTCAGTCAGTAGCTTCAAACATTCTGGTATATGAAAACATGTTTTTCAATGGCAAAAATCAATGAATATTGTAAATGCACAAACAGTAATATCTCCACATTGCACGGTGCAATTCTGAATTTTTAGCTTTTTCCTGTTAATCCTAGCATGATAAAGAAGATTCAAAGAGAGTGAGATGCCAGCTCCTTTCATTCAGTCAGTAGCTTCAAACATTTCTGGTATATGAAAAACATGTTTTTCAATGGCAAAAATCAATGAATATTGTAAATGCACAAACAGTAATATCTCACATTGCAAGGTGCAATTCTGAAATTTTTTGCTTTTTCCTGCTAATCCTAGCATGATAAAGAAGATTCAAAGAGAGTGAGATGCCAGCTCCTTTCATTCAGTCAGTAGCTTCAAACATTTCTGGTATATGAAAAACATGTTTTTCAATGGCCAAAAATCAATGAATATTGTAAATGCACAAACAGTAATATCTCCACATTGCACGGTGCAATTCTGAAATTTTTAGCTTTTTCCTGTTAATCCTAGCATGATAAAGAAGATTCAAAGAGAGTGAGATGCCAGCTCCTTTCATTCAGTCAGTAGCTTCAAACATTTCTGGTATATGAAAAACATGTTTTTCAATGGCAAAAATCAATGAATATTGTAAATGCACAAACAGTAATATCTCCACATTGCAAGGTGCAATTCTGAAATTTTTTGCTTTTCCTGCTAATCCTAGCATGATAAAAGAAGATTCAAAGAGAGTGAGATGCCAGCTCCTTTCATTCAGTCAGTAGCTTCAAACATTTCTGGTATATGAAAAACATTTTTTCAATGGCAAAAATCAATGAATATTGT
>NW_027371237.1:0-29294 GCF_046119375.1 Phyllobates terribilis
AATCCTAGCATGATAAAGAAGATTCAAAGAGAGTGAGATGCCAGCTCCTTTCATTCAGTCAGTAGCTTCAAACATTTCTGGTATATGAAAAACATGTTTTTCAATGGCAAAAATCAATGAATATTGTAAATGCACAAACAGTAATATCTCCACATTGCACGGTGCAATTCTGAAATTTTTAGCTTTTTCCTGTTAATCCTAGCATGGTAAAGAAGATTCAAAGAGAGTGAGATACCAGCTCCTTTCATTCAGTCAGTAGCTTCAAACATTTCTGGTATATGAAAAACATGTTTTTCAATGGCAAAAATCAATGAATATTGTAAATGCACAAACAGTAATATCTCCACATTGCAAGGTGCAATTCTGAAATTTTTTGCTTTTTCCTGTTAATCCTAGCATGATAAAGAAGATTCAAAGAGAGTGAGATGCCAGCTCCTTTCATTCAGTCAGTAGCTTCAAACATTTCTGGTATATGAAAAACATGTTTTTCAATGGCAAAAATCAATGAATATTGTAAATGCACAAACAGTAATATCTCCACATTGCACGGTGCAATTCTGAAATTTTTTGCTTTTTCCTGCTAATCCTAGCATGATAAAGAAGATTCAAAGAGAGTGAGATGCCAGCTCCTTTCATTCAGTCAGTAGCTTCAAACATTTCTGGTATATGAAAAACATGTTTTTCAATGGCAAAAATCAATGAATATTGTAAATGCACAAACAGTAATATCTCCACATTGCACGGTGCAATTCTGAAATTTTTAGCTTTTTCCTGTTAATCCTAGCATGGTAAAGAAGATTCAAAGAGAGTGAGATGCCAGCTCCTTTCATTCAGTCAGTAGCTTCAAACATTTCTGGTATATGAAAAACATGTTTTTCAATGGCAAAAATCAATGAATATTGTAAATGCACAAACAGTAATATCTCCACATTGCAAGGTGCAATTCTGAAATTTTTTGCTTTTTCCTGTTAATCCTAGCATGATAAAGAAGATTCAAAGAGAGTGAGATGCCAGCTCCTTTCATTCAGTCAGTAGCTTCAAACATTTCTGGTATATGAAAAACATGTTTTTCAATGGCAAAAATCAATGAATATTGTAAATGCACAAACAGTAATATCTCCACATTGCAAGGTGCAATTCTGAAATTTTTTGCTTTTTCCTGCTAATCCTAGCATGATAAAGAAGATTCAAAGAGAGTGAGATGCCAGCTCCTTTCATTCAGTCAGTAGCTTCAAACATTTCTGGTATATGAAAAACATGTTTTTCAATGGCAAAAATCAATGAATATTGTAAATGCACAAACAGTAATATCTCCACATTGCACGGTGCAATTCTGAAATTTTTAGCTTTTTCCTGTTAATCCTAGCATGATAAAGAAGATTCAAAGAGAGTGAGATGCCAGCTCCTTTCATTCAGTCAGTAGCTTCAAACATTTCTGGTATATGAAAAACATGTTTTTCAATGGCAAATATCAATGAATATTGTAAATGCACAAACAGTAATATCTCCACATTGCACGGTGCAATTCTGAAATTTTTAGCTTTTTCCTGTTAATCCTAGCATGATAAAGAAGATTCAAAGAGAGTGAGATGCCAGCTCCTTTCATTCAGTCAGTAGCTTCAAACATTTCTGGTATATGAAAAACATGTTTTTCAATGGCAAAAATCAATGAATATTGTAAATGCACAAACAGTAATATCTCCACATTGCAAGGTGCAATTCTGAAATTTTTTGCTTTTTCCTGCTAATCCTAGCATGATAAAGAAGATTCAAAGAGAGTGAGATGCCAGCTCCTTTCATTCAGTCAGTAGCTTCAAACATTTCTGGTATATGAAAAACATGTTTTTCAATGGCAAAAATCAATGAATATTGTAAATGCACAAACAGTAATATCTCCACATTGCACGGTGCAATTCTGAAATTTTTAGCTTTTTCCTGTTAATCCTAGCATGATAAAGAAGATTCAAAGAGAGTGAGATGCCAGCTCCTTTCATTCAGTCAGTAGCTTCAAACATTTCTGGTATATGAAAAACATGTTTTTCAATGGCAAAAATCAATGAATATTGTAAATGCACAAACAGTAATATCTCCACATTGCAAGGTGCAATTCTGAAATTTTTTGCTTTTTCCTGTTAATCCTAGCATGATAAAGAAGATTCAAAGAGAGTGAGATGCCAGCTCCTTTCATTCAGTCAGTAGCTTCAAACATTTCTGGTATATGAAAAACATGTTTTTCAATGGCAAAAATCAATGAATATTGTAAATGCACAAACAGTAATATCTCCACATTGCAAGGTGCAATTCTGAAATTTTTTGCTTTTTCCTGCTAATCCTAGCATGATAAAGAAGATTCAAAGAGAGTGAGATGCCAGCTCCTTTCATTCAGTCAGTAGCTTCAAACATTTCTGGTATATGAAAAACATGTTTTTCAATGGCAAAAATCAATGAATATTGTAAATGCACAAACAGTAATATCTCCACATTGCACGGTGCAATTCTGAAATTTTTAGCTTTTTCCTGTTAATCCTAGCATGATAAAGAAGATTCAAAGAGAGTGAGATGCCAGCTCCTTTCATTCAGTCAGTAGCTTCAAACATTTCTGGTATATGAAAAACATGTTTTTCAATGGAAAAAATCAATGAATATTGTAAATGCACAAACAGTAATATCTCCACATTGCACGGTGCAATTCTGAAATTTTTAGCTTTTTCCTGTTAATCCTAGCATGATAAAGAAGATTCAAAGAGAGTGAGATGCCAGCTCCTTTCATTCAGTCAGTAGCTTCAAACATTTCTGGTATATGAAAAACATGTTTTTCAATGGCAAAAATCAATGAATATTGTAAATGCACAAACAGTAATATCTCCACATTGCAAGGTGCAATTCTGAAATTTTTTGCTTTTTCCTGTTAATCCTAGCATGATAAAGAAGATTCAAAGAGAGTGAGATGCCAGCTCCTTTCATTCAGTCAGTAGCTTCAAACATTTCTGGTATATGAAAAACATGTTTTTCAATGGCAAAAATCAATGAATATTGTAAATGCACAAACAGTAATATCTCCACATTGCAAGGTGCAATTCTGAAATTTTTTGCTTTTTCCTGCTAATCCTAGCATGATAAAGAAGATTCAAAGAGAGTGAGATGCCAGCTCCTTTCATTCAGTCAGTAGCTTCAAACATTTCTGGTATATGAAAAACATGTTTTTCAATGGCAAAAATCAATGAATATTGTAAATGCACAAACAGTAATATCTCCACATTGCAAGGTGCAATTCTGAAATTTTTTGCTTTTTCCTGCTAATCCTAGCATGATAAAGAAGATTCAAAGAGAGTGAGATGCCAGCTCCTTTCATTCAGTCAGTAGCTTCAAACATTTCTGGTATATGAAAAACATGTTTTTCAATGGCAAAAATCAATGAATATTGTAAATGCACAAACAGTAATATCTCCACATTGCACGGTGCAATTCTGAAATTTTTAGCTTTTTCCTGTTAATCCTAGCATGATAAAGAAGATTCAAAGAGAGTGAGATGCCAGCTCCTTTCATTCAGTCAGTAGCTTCAAACATTTCTGGTATATGAAAAACATGTTTTTCAATGGCAAAAATCAATGAATATTGTAAATGCACAAACAGTAATATCTCCACATTGCACGGTGCAATTCTGAAATTTTTAGCTTTTTCCTGTTAATCCTAGCATGATAAAGAAGATTCAAAGAGAGTGAGATGCCAGCTCCTTTCATTCAGTCAGTAGCTTCAAACATTTCTGGTATATGAAAAACATGTTTTTCAATGGCAAAAATCAATGAATATTGTAAATGCACAAACAGTAATATCTCCACATTGCACGGTGCAATTCTGAAATTTTTAGCTTTTTCCTGCTAATCCTAGCATGATAAAGAAGATTCAAAGAGAGTGAGATGCCAGCTCCTTTCATTCAGTCAGTAGCTTCAAACATTTCTGGTATATGAAAAACATGTTTTTCAATGGCAAAAATCAATGAATATTGTAAATGCACAAACAGTAATATCTCCACATTGCACGGTGCAATTCTGAAATTTTTAGCTTTTTCCTGTTAATCCTAGCATGATAAAGAAGATTCAAAGAGAGTGAGATGCCAGCTCCTTTCATTCAGTCAGTAGCTTCAAACATTTCTGGTATATGAAAAACATGTTTTTCAATGGCAAAAATCAATGAATATTGTAAATGCACAAACAGTAATATCTCCACATTGCAAGGTGCAATTCTGAAATTTTTTGCTTTTTCCTGTTAATCCTAGCATGATAAAGAAGATTCAAAGAGAGTGAGATGCCAGCTCCTTTCATTCAGTCAGTAGCTTCAAACATTTCTGGTATATGAAAAACATGTTTTTCAATGGCAAAAATCAATGAATATTGTAAATGCACAAACAGTAATATCTCCACATTGCAAGGTGCAATTCTGAAATTTTTTGCTTTTTCCTGCTAATCCTAGCATGATAAAGAAGATTCAAAGAGAGTGAGATGCCAGCTCCTTTCATTCAGTCAGTAGCTTCAAACATTTCTGGTATATGAAAAACATGTTTTTCAATGGCAAAAATCAATGAATATTGTAAATGCACAAACAGTAATATCTCCACATTGCACGGTGCAATTCTGAAATTTTTAGCTTTTTCCTGTTAATCCTAGCATGATAAAGAAGATTCAAAGAGAGTGAGATGCCAGCTCCTTTCATTCAGTCAGTAGCTTCAAACATTTCTGGTATATGAAAAACATGTTTTTCAATGGCAAAAATCAATGAATATTGTAAATGCACAAACAGTAATATCTCCACATTGCAAGGTGCAATTCTGAAATTTTTTGCTTTTTCCTGCTAATCCTAGCATGATAAAGAAGATTCAAAGAGAGTGAGATGCCAGCTCCTTTCATTCAGTCAGTAGCTTCAAACATTTCTGGTATATGAAAAACATGTTTTTCAATGGCAAAAATCAATGAATATTGTAAATGCACAAACAGTAATATCTCCACATTGCACGGTGCAATTCTGAAATTTTTAGCTTTTTCCTGTTAATCCTAGCATGATAAAGAAGATTCAAAGAGAGTGAGATGCCAGCTCCTTTCATTCAGTCAGTAGCTTCAAACATTTCTGGTATATGAAAAACATGTTTTTCAATGGCAAAAATCAATGAATATTGTAAATGCACAAACAGTAATATCTCCACATTGCAAGGTGCAATTCTGAAATTTTTTGCTTTTTCCTGTTAATCCTAGCATGATAAAGAAGATTCAAAGAGAGTGAGATGCCAGGTCCTTTCATTCAGTCAGTAGCTTCAAACATTTCTGGTATATGAAAAACATGTTTTTCAATGGCAAAAATCAATGAATATTGTAAATGCACAAACAGTAATATCTCCACATTGCACGGTGCAATTCTGAAATTTTTAGCTTTTTCCTGTTAATCCTAGCATGATAAAGAAGATTCAAAGAGAGTGAGATGCCAGCTCCTTTCATTCAGTCAGTAGCTTCAAACATTTCTGCTATATGAAAAACATGTTTTTCAATGGCAAAAATCAATGAATATTGTAAATGCACAAACAGTAATATCTCCACATTGCACGGTGCAATTCTGAAATTTTTAGCTTTTTCCTGTTAATCCTAGCATGATAAAGAAGATTCAAAGAGAGTGAGATGCCAGCTCCTTTCATTCAGTCAGTAGCTTCAAACATTTCTGGTATATGAAAAACATGTTTTTCAATGGCAAAAATCAATGAATATTGTAAATGCACAAACAGTAATATCTCCACATTGCAAGGTGCAATTCTGAAATTTTTTGCTTTTTCCTGCTAATCCTAGCATGATAAAGAAGATTCAAAGAGAGTGAGATGCCAGCTCCTTTCATTCAGTCAGTAGCTTCAAACATTTCTGGTATATGAAAAACATGTTTTTCAATGGAAAAAATCAATGAATATTGTAAATGCACAAACAGTAATATCTCCACATTGCACGGTGCAATTCTGAAATTTTTAGCTTTTTCCTGTTAATCCTAGCATGATAAAGAAGATTCAAAGAGAGTGAGATGCCAGCTCCTTTCATTCAGTCAGTAGCTTCAAACATTTCTGGTATATGAAAAACATGTTTTTCAATGGCAAAAATCAATGAATATTGTAAATGCACAAACAGTAATATCTCCACATTGCAAGGTGCAATTCTGAAATTTTTTGCTTTTTCCTGTTAATCCTAGCATGATAAAGAAGATTCAAAGAGAGTGAGATGCCAGCTCCTTTCATTCAGTCAGTAGCTTCAAACATTTCTGGTATATGAAAAACATGTTTTTCAATGGAAAAATCAATGAATATTGTAAATGCACAAACAGTAATATCTCCACATTGCAAGGTGCAATTCTGAAATTTTTTGCTTTTTCCTGCTAATCCTAGCATGATAAAGAAGATTCAAAGAGAGTGAGATGCCAGCTCCTTTCATTCAGTCAGTAGCTTCAAACATTTCTGGTATATGAAAAACATGTTTTTCAATGGCAAAAATCAATGAATATTGTAAATGCACAAACAGTAATATCTCCACATTGCAAGGTGCAATTCTGAAATTTTTTGCTTTTTCCTGCTAATCCTAGCATGATAAAGAAGATTCAAAGAGAGTGAGATGCCAGCTCCTTTCATTCAGTCAGTAGCTTCAAACATTTCTGGTATATGAAAAACATGTTTTTCAATGGCAAAAATCAATGAATATTGTAAATGCACAAACAGTAATATCTCCACATTGCACGGTGCAATTCTGAAATTTTTAGCTTTTTCCTGTTAATCCTAGCATGATAAAGAAGATTCAAAGAGAGTGAGATGCCAGCTCCTTTCATTCAGTCAGTAGCTTCAAACATTTCTGGTATATGAAAAACATGTTTTTCAATGGCAAAAATCAATGAATATTGTAAATGCACAAACAGTAATATCTCCACATTGCACGGTGCAATTCTGAAATTTTTAGCTTTTTCCTGTTAATCCTAGCATGATAAAGAAGATTCAAAGAGAGTGAGATGCCAGCTCCTTTCATTCAGTCAGTAGCTTCAAACATTTCTGGTATATGAAAAACATGTTTTTCAATGGCAAAAATCAATGAATATTGTAAATGCACAAACAGTAATATCTCCACATTGCAAGGTGCAATTCTGAAATTTTTTGCTTTTTCCTGCTAATCCTAGCATGATAAAGAAGATTCAAAGAGAGTGAGATGCCAGCTCCTTTCATTCAGTCAGTAGCTTCA
Source organism: Phyllobates terribilis (assembly GCF_046119375.1). NCBI lineage: Eukaryota > Metazoa > Chordata > Amphibia > Anura > Dendrobatidae > Phyllobates > Phyllobates terribilis. Next base: position 7,248 of record NW_027371237.1, read on the forward strand.
AACATTTCTGGTATATGAAAAACATGTTTTTCAATGGCAAAAATCAATGAATATTGTAAATGCACAAACAGTAATATCTCCACATTGCACGGTGCAATTCTGAAATTTTTAGCTTTTTCCTGTTAATCCTAGCATGATAAAGAAGATTCAAAGAGAGTGAGATGCCAGCTCCTTTCATTCAGTCAGTAGCTTCAAACATTTCTGGTATATGAAAAACATGTTTTTCAATGGCAAAAATCAATGAATATTGTAAATGCACAAACAGTAATATCTCCACATTGCAAGGTGCAATTCTGAAATTTTTTGCTTTTTCCTGTTAATCCTAGCATGATAAAGAAGATTCAAAGAGAGTGAGATGCCAGCTCCTTTCATTCAGTCAGTAGCTTCAAACATTTCTGGTATATGAAAAACATGTTTTTCAATGGCAAAAATCAATGAATATTGTAAATGCACAAACAGTAATATCTCCACATTGCAAGGTGCAATTCTGAAATTTTTTGCTTTTTCCTGCTAATCCTAGCATGATAAAGAAGATTCAAAGAGAGTGAGATGCCAGCTCCTTTCATTCAGTCAGTAGCTTCAAACATTTCTGGTATATGAAAAACATGTTTTTCAATGGCAAAAATCAATGAATATTGTAAATGCACAAACAGTAATATCTCCACATTGCACGGTGCAATTCTGAAATTTTTAGCTTTTTCCTGTTAATCCTAGCATGATAAAGAAGATTCAAAGAGAGTGAGATGCCAGCTCCTTTCATTCAGTCAGTAGCTTCAAACATTTCTGGTATATGAAAAACATGTTTTTCAATGGCAAAAATCAATGAATATTGTAAATGCACAAACAGTAATATCTCCACATTGCAAGGTGCAATTCTGAAATTTTTTGCTTTTTCCTGTTAATCCTAGCATGATAAAGAAGATTCAAAGAGAGTGAGATGCCAGCTCCTTTCATTCAGTCAGTAGCTTCAAACATTTCTGGTATATGAAAAACATGTTTTTCAATGGCAAAAATCAATGAATATTGTAAATGCACAAACAGTAATATCTCCACATTGCAAGGTGCAATTCTGAAATTTTTTGCTTTTTCCTGCTAATCCTAGCATGATAAAGAAGATTCAAAGAGAGTGAGATGCCAGCTCCTTTCATTCAGTCAGTAGCTTCAAACATTTCTGGTATATGAAAAACATGTTTTTCAATGGCAAAAATCAATGAATATTGTAAATGCACAAACAGTAATATCTCCACATTGCACGGTGCAATTCTGAAATTTTTAGCTTTTTCCTGTTAATCCTAGCATGATAAAGAAGATTCAAAGAGAGTGAGATGCCAGCTCCTTTCATTCAGTCAGTAGCTTCAAACATTTCTGGTATATGAAAAACATGTTTTTCAATGGCAAAAATCAATGAATATTGTAAATGCACAAACAGTAATATCTCCACATTGCAAGGTGCAATTCTGAAATTTTTTGCTTTTTCCTGCTAATCCTAGCATGATAAAGAAGATTCAAAGAGAGTGAGATGCCAGCTCCTTTCATTCAGTCAGTAGCTTCAAACATTTCTGGTATATGAAAAACATGTTTTTCAATGGCAAAAATCAATGAATATTGTAAATGCACAAACAGTAATATCTCCACAATGCACGGTGCAATTCTGAAATTTTTAGCTTTTTCCTGTTAATCCTAGCATGATAAAGAAGATTCAAAGAGAGTGAGATGCCAGCTCCTTTCATTCAGTCAGTAGCTTCAAACATTTCTGGTATATGAAAAACATGTTTTTCAATGGCAAAAATCAATGAATATTGTAAATGCACAAACAGTAATATCTCCACATTGCAAGGTGCAATTCTGAAATTTTTTGCTTTTTCCTGTTAATCCTAGCATGATAAAGAAGATTCAAAGAGAGTGAGATGCCAGGTCCTTTCATTCAGTCAGTAGCTTCAAACATTTCTGGTATATGAAAAACATGTTTTTCAATGGCAAAAATCAATGAATATTGTAAATGCACAAACAGTAATATCTCCACATTGCACGGTGCAATTCTGAAATTTTTAGCTTTTTCCTGTTAATCCTAGCATGATAAAGAAGATTCAAAGAGAGTGAGATGCCAGCTCCTTTCATTCAGTCAGTAGCTTCAAACATTTCTACTATATGAAAAACATGTTTTTCAATGGCAAAAATCAATGAATATTGTAAATGCACAAACAGTAATATCTCCACATTGCACGGTGCAATTCTGAAATTTTTAGCTTTTTCCTGTTAATCCTAGCATGATAAAGAAGATTCAAAGAGAGTGAGATGCCAGCTCCTTTCATTCAGTCAGTAGCTTCAAACATTTCTGGTATATGAAAAACATGTTTTTCAATGGCAAAAATCAATGAATATTGTAAATGCACAAACAGTAATATCTCCACATTGCAAGGTGCAATTCTGAAATTTTTTGCTTTTTCCTGCTAATCCTAGCATGATAAAGAAGATTCAAAGAGAGTGAGATGCCAGCTCCTTTCATTCAGTCAGTAGCTTCAAACATTTCTGGTATATGAAAAACATGTTTTTCAATGGCAAAAATCAATGAATATTGTAAATGCACAAACAGTAATATCTCCACATTGCACGGTGCAATTCTGAAATTTTTAGCTTTTTCCTGTTAATCCTAGCATGGTAAAGAAGATTCAAAGAGAGTGAGATGCCAGCTCCTTTCATTCAGTCAGTAGCTTCAAACATTTCTGGTATATGAAAAACATGTTTTTCAATGGCAAAAATCAATGAATATTGTAAATGCACAAACAGTAATATCTCCACATTGCAAGGTGCAATTCTGAAATTTTTTGCTTTTTCCTGTTAATCCTAGCATGATAAAGAAGATTCAAAGAGAGTGAGATGCCAGCTCCTTTCATTCAGTCAGTAGCTTCAAACATTTCTGGTATATGAAAAACATGTTTTTCAATGGCAAAAATCAATGAATATTGTAAATGCACAAACAGTAATATCTCCACATTGCAAGGTGCAATTCTGAAATTTTTTGCTTTTTCCTGCTAATCCTAGCATGATAAAGAAGATTCAAAGAGAGTGAGATGCCAGCTCCTTTCATTCAGTCAGTAGCTTCAAACATTTCTGGTATATGAAAAACATGTTTTTCAATGGCAAAAATCAATGAATATTGTAAATGCACAAACAGTAATATCTCCACATTGCACGGTGCAATTCTGAAATTTTTAGCTTTTTCCTGTTAATCCTAGCATGATAAAGAAGATTCAAAGAGAGTGAGATGCCAGCTCCTTTCATTCAGTCAGTAGCTTCAAACATTTCTGGTATATGAAAAACATGTTTTTCAATGGCAAAAATCAATGAATATTGTAAATGCACAAACAGTAATATCTCCACATTGCAAGGTGCAATTCTGAAATTTTTTGCTTTTTCCTGTTAATCCTAGCATGATAAAGAAGATTCAAAGAGAGTGAGATGCCAGCTCCTTTCATTCAGTCAGTAGCTTCAAACATTTCTGGTATATGAAAAACATGTTTTTCAATGGCAAAAATCAATGAATATTGTAAATGCACAAACAGTAATATCTCCACATTGCAAGGTGCAATTCTGAAATTTTTTGCTTTTTCCTGCTAATCCTAGCATGATAAAGAAGATTCAAAGAGAGTGAGATGCCAGCTCCTTTCATTCAGTCAGTAGCTTCAAACATTTCTGGTATATGAAAAACATGTTTTTCAATGGCAAAAATCAATGAATATTGTAAATGCACAAACAGTAATATCTCCACATTGCACGGTGCAATTCTGAAATTTTTAGCTTTTTCCTGTTAATCCTAGCATGATAAAGAAGATTCAAAGAGAGTGAGATGCCAGCTCCTTTCATTCAGTCAGTAGCTTCAAACATTTCTGGTATATGAAAAACATGTTTTTCAATGGCAAAAATCAATGAATATTGTAAATGCACAAACAGTAATATCTCCACATTGCAAGGTGCAATTCTGAAATTTTTTGCTTTTTCCTGCTAATCCTAGCATGATAAAGAAGATTCAAAGAGAGTGAGATGCCAGCTCCTTTCATTCAGTCAGTAGCTTCAAACATTTCTGGTATATGAAAAACATGTTTTTCAATGGCAAAAATCAATGAATATTGTAAATGCACAAACAGTAATATCTCCACATTGCACGGTGCAATTCTGAAATTTTTAGCTTTTTCCTGTTAATCCTAGCATGATAAAGAAGATTCAAAGAGAGTGAGATGCCAGCTCCTTTCATTCAGTCAGTAGCTTCAAACATTTCTGGTATATGAAAAACATGTTTTTCAATGGCAAAAATCAATGAATATTGTAAATGCACAAACAGTAATATCTCCACATTGCAAGGTGCAATTCTGAAATTTTTTGCTTTTTCCTGTTAATCCTAGCATGATAAAGAAGATTCAAAGAGAGTGAGATGCCAGGTCCTTTCATTCAGTCAGTAGCTTCAAACATTTCTGGTATATGAAAAACATGTTTTTCAATGGCAAAAATCAATGAATATTGTAAATGCACAAACAGTAATATCTCCACATTGCACGGTGCAATTCTGAAATTTTTAGCTTTTTCCTGTTAATCCTAGCATGATAAAGAAGATTCAAAGAGAGTGAGATGCCAGCTCCTTTCATTCAGTCAGTAGCTTCAAACATTTCTGCTATATGAAAAACATGTTTTTCAATGGCAAAAATCAATGAATATTGTAAATGCACAAACAGTAATATCTCCACATTGCACGGTGCAATTCTGAAATTTTTAGCTTTTTCCTGTTAATCCTAGCATGATAAAGAAGATTCAAAGAGAGTGAGATGCCAGCTCCTTTCATTCAGTCAGTAGCTTCAAACATTTCTGGTATATGAAAAACATGTTTTTCAATGGCAAAAATCAATGAATATTGTAAATGCACAAACAGTAATATCTCCACATTGCAAGGTGCAATTCTGAAATTTTTTGCTTTTTCCTGCTAATCCTAGCATGATAAAGAAGATTCAAAGAGAGTGAGATGCCAGCTCCTTTCATTCAGTCAGTAGCTTCAAACATTTCTGGTATATGAAAAACATGTTTTTCAATGGAAAAAATCAATGAATATTGTAAATGCACAAACAGTAATATCTCCACATTGCACGGTGCAATTCTGAAATTTTTAGCTTTTTCCTGTTAATCCTAGCATGATAAAGAAGATTCAAAGAGAGTGAGATGCCAGCTCCTTTCATTCAGTCAGTAGCTTCAAACATTTCTGGTATATGAAAAACATGTTTTTCAATGGCAAAAATCAATGAATATTGTAAATGCACAAACAGTAATATCTCCACATTGCAAGGTGCAATTCTGAAATTTTTTGCTTTTTCCTGTTAATCCTAGCATGATAAAGAAGATTCAAAGAGAGTGAGATGCCAGCTCCTTTCATTCAGTCAGTAGCTTCAAACATTTCTGGTATATGAAAAACATGTTTTTCAATGGCAAAAATCAATGAATATTGTAAATGCACAAACAGTAATATCTCCACATTGCAAGGTGCAATTCTGAAATTTTTTGCTTTTTCCTGCTAATCCTAGCATGATAAAGAAGATTCAAAGAGAGTGAGATGCCAGCTCCTTTCATTCAGTCAGTAGCTTCAAACATTTCTGGTATATGAAAAACATGTTTTTCAATGGCAAAAATCAATGAATATTGTAAATGCACAAACAGTAATATCTCCACATTGCAAGGTGCAATTCTGAAATTTTTTGCTTTTTCCTGCTAATCCTAGCATGATAAAGAAGATTCAAAGAGAGTGAGATGCCAGCTCCTTTCATTCAGTCAGTAGCTTCAAACATTTCTGGTATATGAAAAACATGTTTTTCAATGGCAAAAATCAATGAATATTGTAAATGCACAAACAGTAATATCTCCACATTGCACGGTGCAATTCTGAAATTTTTAGCTTTTTCCTGTTAATCCTAGCATGATAAAGAAGATTCAAAGACAGTGAGATGCCAGCTCCTTTCATTCAGTCAGTAGCTTCAAACATTTCTGGTATATGAAAAACATGTTTTTCAATGGCAAAAATCAATGAATATTGTAAATGCACAAACAGTAATATCTCCACATTGCACGGTGCAATTCTGAAATTTTTAGCTTTTTCCTGTTAATCCTAGCATGATAAAGAAGATTCAAAGAGAGTGAGATGCCAGCTCCTTTCATTCAGTCAGTAGCTTCAAACATTTCTGGTATATGAAAAACATGTTTTTCAATGGCAAAAATCAATGAATATTGTAAATGCACAAACAGTAATATCTCCACATTGCAAGGTGCAATTCTGAAATTTTTTGCTTTTTCCTGCTAATCCTAGCATGATAAAGAAGATTCAAAGAGAGTGAGATGCCAGCTCCTTTCATTCAGTCAGTAGCTTCAAACATTTCTGGTATATGAAAAACATGTTTTTCAATGGCAAAAATCAATGAATATTGTAAATGCACAAACAGTAATATCTCCACATTGCACGGTGCAATTCTGAAATTTTTAGCTTTTTCCTGTTAATCCTAGCATGATAAAGAAGATTCAAAGAGAGTGAGATGCCAGCTCCTTTCATTCAGTCAGTAGCTTCAAACATTTCTGGTATATGAAAAACATGTTTTTCAATGGCAAAAATCAATGAATATTGTAAATGCACAAACAGTAATATCTCCACATTGCAAGGTGCAATTCTGAAATTTTTTGCTTTTTCCTGTTAATCCTAGCATGATAAAGAAGATTCAAAGAGAGTGAGATGCCAGCTCCTTTCATTCAGTCAGTAGCTTCAAACATTTCTGGTATATGAAAAACATGTTTTTCAATGGCAAAAATCAATGAATATTGTAAATGCACAAACAGTAATATCTCCACATTGCAAGGTGCAATTCTGAAATTTTTTGCTTTTTCCTGCTAATCCTAGCATGATAAAGAAGATTCAAAGAGAGTGAGATGCCAGCTCCTTTCATTCAGTCAGTAGCTTCAAACATTTCTGGTATATGAAAAACATGTTTTTCAATGGCAAAAATCAATGAATATTGTAAATGCACAAACAGTAATATCTCCACATTGCACGGTGCAATTCTGAAATTTTTAGCTTTTTCCTGTTAATCCTAGCATGATAAAGAAGATTCAAAGAGAGTGAGATGCCAGCTCCTTTCATTCAGTCAGTAGCTTCAAACATTTCTGGTATATGAAAAACATGTTTTTCAATGGCAAAAATCAATGAATATTGTAAATGCACAAACAGTAATATCTCCACATTGCAAGGTGCAATTCTGAAATTTTTTGCTTTTTCCTGTTAATCCTAGCATGATAAAGAAGATTCAAAGAGAGTGAGATGCCAGCTCCTTTCATTCAGTCAGTAGCTTCAAACATTTCTGGTATATGAAAAACATGTTTTTCAATGGCAAAAATCAATGAATATTGTAAATGCACAAACAGTAATATCTCCACATTGCAAGGTGCAATTCTGAAATTTTTTGCTTTTTCCTGCTAATCCTAGCATGATAAAGAAGATTCAAAGAGAGTGAGATGCCAGCTCCTTTCATTCAGTCAGTAGCTTCAAACATTTCTGGTATATGAAAAACATGTTTTTCAATGGCAAAAATCAATGAATATTGTAAATGCACAAACAGTAATATCTCCACATTGCACGGTGCAATTCTGAAATTTTTAGCTTTTTCCTGTTAATCCTAGCATGATAAAGAAGATTCAAAGAGAGTGAGATGCCAGCTCCTTTCATTCAGTCAGTAGCTTCAAACATTTCTGGTATATGAAAAACATGTTTTTCAATGGCAAAAATCAATGAATATTGTAAATGCACAAACAGTAATATCTCCACATTGCAAGGTGCAATTCTGAAATTTTTTGCTTTTTCCTGCTAATCCTAGCATGATAAAGAAGATTCAAAGAGAGTGAGATGCCAGCTCCTTTCATTCAGTCAGTAGCTTCAAACATTTCTGGTATATGAAAAACATGTTTTTCAATGGCAAAAATCAATGAATATTGTAAATGCACAAACAGTAATATCTCCACAATGCACGGTGCAATTCTGAAATTTTTAGCTTTTTCCTGTTAATCCTAGCATGATAAAGAAGATTCAAAGAGAGTGAGATGCCAGCTCCTTTCATTCAGTCAGTAGCTTCAAACATTTCTGGTATATGAAAAACATGTTTTTCAATGGCAAAAATCAATGAATATTGTAAATGCACAAACAGTAATATCTCCACATTGCAAGGTGCAATTCTGAAATTTTTTGCTTTTTCCTGTTAATCCTAGCATGATAAAGAAGATTCAAAGAGAGTGAGATGCCAGGTCCTTTCATTCAGTCAGTAGCTTCAAACATTTCTGGTATATGAAAAACATGTTTTTCAATGGCAAAAATCAATGAATATTGTAAATGCACAAACAGTAATATCTCCACATTGCACGGTGCAATTCTGAAATTTTTAGCTTTTTCCTGTTAATCCTAGCATGATAAAGAAGATTCAAAGAGAGTGAGATGCCAGCTCCTTTCATTCAGTCAGTAGCTTCAAACATTTCTACTAAATGAAAAACATGTTTTTCAATGGCAAAAATCAATGAATATTGTAAATGCACAAACAGTAATATCTCCACATTGCACGGTGCAATTCTGAAATTTTTAGCTTTTTCCTGTTAATCCTAGCATGATAAAGAAGATTCAAAGAGAGTGAGATGCCAGCTCCTTTCATTCAGTCAGTAGCTTCAAACATTTCTGGTATATGAAAAACATGTTTTTCAATGGCAAAAATCAATGAATATTGTAAATGCACAAACAGTAATATCTCCACATTGCAAGGTGCAATTCTGAAATTTTTTGCTTTTTCCTGCTAATCCTAGCATGATAAAGAAGATTCAAAGAGAGTGAGATGCCAGCTCCTTTCATTCAGTCAGTAGCTTCAAACATTTCTGGTATATGAAAAACATGTTTTTCAATGGCAAAAATCAATGAATATTGTAAATGCACAAGCAGTAATATCTCCACATTGCACGGTGCAATTCTGAAATTTTTAGCTTTTTCCTGTTAATCCTAGCATGGTAAAGAAGATTCAAAGAGAGTGAGATGCCAGCTCCTTTCATTCAGTCAGTAGCTTCAAACATTTCTGGTATATGAAAAACATGTTTTTCAATGGCAAAAATCAATGAATATTGTAAATGCACAAACAGTAATATCTCCACATTGCAAGGTGCAATTCTGAAATTTTTTGCTTTTTCCTGTTAATCCTAGCATGATAAAGAAGATTCAAAGAGAGTGAGATGCCAGCTCCTTTCATTCAGTCAGTAGCTTCAAACATTTCTGGTATATGAAAAACATGTTTTTCAATGGCAAAAATCAATGAATATTGTAAATGCACAAACAGTAATATCTCCACATTGCAAGGTGCAATTCTGAAATTTTTTGCTTTTTCCTGCTAATCCTAGCATGATAAAGAAGATTCAAAGAGAGTGAGATGCCAGCTCCTTTCATTCAGTCAGTAGCTTCAAACATTTCTGGTATATGAAAAACATGTTTTTCAATGGCAAAAATCAATGAATATTGTAAATGCACAAACAGTAATATCTCCACATTGCACGGTGCAATTCTGAAATTTTTAGCTTTTTCCTGTTAATCCTAGCATGGTAAAGAAGATTCAAAGAGAGTGAGATGCCAGCTCCTTTCATTCAGTCAGTAGCTTCAAACATTTCTGGTATATGAAAAACATGTTTTTCAATGGCAAAAATCAATGAATATTGTAAATGCACAAACAGTAATATCTCCACATTGCAAGGTGCAATTCTGAAATTTTTTGCTTTTTCCTGCTAATCCTAGCATGATAAAGAAGATTCAAAGAGAGTGAGATGCCAGCTCCTTTCATTCAGTCAGTAGCTTCAAACATTTCTGGTATATGAAAAACATGTTTTTCAATGGCAAAAATCAATGAATATTGTAAATGCACAAACAGTAATATCTCCACATTGCACGGTGCAATTCTGAAATTTTTAGCTTTTTCCTGTTAATCCTAGCATGATAAAGAAGATTCAAAGAGAGTGAGATGCCAGCTCCTTTCATTCAGTCAGTAGCTTCAAACATTTCTGGTATATGAAAAACATGTTTTTCAATGGCAAAAATCAATGAATATTGTAAATGCACAAACAGTAATATCTCCACATTGCACGGTGCAATTCTGAAATTTTTAGCTTTTTCCTGTTAATCCTAGCATGATAAAGAAGATTCAAAGAGAGTGAGATGCCAGCTCCTTTCATTCAGTCAGTAGCTTCAAACATTTCTGGTATATGAAAAACATGTTTTTCAATGGCAAAAATCAATGAATATTGTAAATGCACAAACAGTAATATCTCCACATTGCACGGTGCAATTCTGAAATTTTTAGCTTTTTCCTGTTAATCCTAGCATGGTAAAGAAGATTCAAAGAGAGTGAGATGCCAGCTCCTTTCATTCAGTCAGTAGCTTCAAACATTTCTGGTATATGAAAAACATGTTTTTCAATGGCAAAAATCAATGAATATTGTAAATGCACAAACAGTAATATCTCCACATTGCAAGGTGCAATTCTGAAATTTTTTGCTTTTTCCTGTTAATCCTAGCATGATAAAGAAGATTCAAAGAGAGTGAGATGCCAGCTCCTTTCATTCAGTCAGTAGCTTCAAACATTTCTGGTATATGAAAAACATGTTTTTCAATGGCAAAAATCAATGAATATTGTAAATGCACAAACAGTAATATCTCCACATTGCAAGGTGCAATTCTGAAATTTTTTGCTTTTTCCTGCTAATCCTAGCATGATAAAGAAGATTCAAAGAGAGTGAGATGCCAGCTCCTTTCATTCAGTCAGTAGCTTCAAACATTTCTGGTATATGAAAAACATGTTTTTCAATGGCAAAAATCAATGAATATTGTAAATGCACAAACAGTAATATCTCCACATTGCACGGTGCAATTCTGAAATTTTTAGCTTTTTCCTGTTAATCCTAGCATGGTAAAGAAGATTCAAAGAGAGTGAGATGCCAGCTCCTTTCATTCAGTCAGTAGCTTCAAACATTTCTGGTATATGAAAAACATGTTTTTCAATGGCAAAAATCAATGAATATTGTAAATGCACAAACAGTAATATCTCCACATTGCAAGGTGCAATTCTGAAATTTTTTGCTTTTTCCTGTTAATCCTAGCATGATAAAGAAGATTCAAAGAGAGTGAGATGCCAGCTCCTTTCATTCAGTCAGTAGCTTCAAACATTTCTGGTATATGAAAAACATGTTTTTCAATGGCAAAAATCAATGAATATTGTAAATGCACAAACAGTAATATCTCCACATTGCAAGGTGCAATTCTGAAATTTTTTGCTTTTTCCTGTTAATCCTAGCATGATAAAGAAGATTCAAAGAGAGTGAGATGCCAGCTCCTTTCATTCAGTCAGTAGCTTCAAACATTTCTGGTATATGAAAAACATGTTTTTCAATGGCAAAAATCAATGAATATTGTAAATGCACAAACAGTAATATCTCCACATTGCAAGGTGCAATTCTGAAATTTTTTGCTTTTTCCTGCTAATCCTAGCATGATAAAGAAGATTCAAAGAGAGTGAGATGCCAGCTCCTTTCATTCAGTCAGTAGCTTCAAACATTTCTGGTATATGAAAAACATGTTTTTCAATGGCAAAAATCAATGAATATTGTAAATGCACAAACAGTAATATCTCCACATTGCACGGTGCAATTCTGAAATTTTTAGCTTTTTCCTGTTAATCCTAGCATGGTAAAGAAGATTCAAAGAGAGTGAGATGCCAGCTCCTTTCATTCAGTCAGTAGCTTCAAACATTTCTGGTATATGAAAATCATGTTTTTCAATGGCAAAAATCAATGAATATTGTAAATGCACAAACAGTAATATCTCCACATTGCAAGGTGCAATTCTGAAATTTTTTGCTTTTTCCTGTTAATCCTAGCATGATAAAGAAGATTCAAAGAGAGTGAGATGCCAGCTCCTTTCATTCAGTCAGTAGCTTCAAACATTTCTGGTATATGAAAAACATGTTTTTCAATGGCAAAAATCAATGAATATTGTAAATGCACAAACAGTAATATCTCCACATTGCAAGGTGCAATTCTGAAATTTTTTGCTTTTTCCTGCTAATCCTAGCATGATAAAGAAGATTCAAAGAGAGTGAGATGCCAGCTCCTTTCATTCAGTCAGTAGCTTCAAACATTTCTGGTATATGAAAAACATGTTTTTCAATGGCAAAAATCAATGAATATTGTAAATGCACAAACAGTAATATCTCCACATTGCACGGTGCAATTCTGAAATTTTTAGCTTTTTCCTGTTAATCCTAGCATGATAAAGAAGATTCAAAGAGAGTGAGATGCCAGCTCCTTTCATTCAGTCAGTAGCTTCAAACATTTCTGGTATATGAAAAACATGTTTTTCAATGGCAAAAATCAATGAATATTGTAAATGCACAAACAGTAATATCTCCACATTGCACGGTGCAATTCTGAAATTTTTTGCTTTTTCCTGCTAATCCTAGCATGATAAAGAAGATTCAAAGAGAGTGAGATGCCAGCTCCTTTCATTCAGTCAGTAGCTTCAAACATTTCTGGTATATGAAAAACATGTTTTTCAATGGCAAAAATCAATGAATATTGTAAATGCACAAACAGTAATATCTCCACATTGCACGGTGCAATTCTGAAATTTTTAGCTTTTTCCTGTTAATCCTAGCATGGTAAAGAAGATTCAAAGAGAGTGAGATGCCAGCTCCTTTCATTCAGTCAGTAGCTTCAAACATTTCTGGTATATGAAAAACATGTTTTTCAATGGCAAAAATCAATGAATATTGTAAATGCACAAACAGTAATATCTCCACATTGCAAGGTGCAATTCTGAAATTTTTTGCTTTTTCCTGTTAATCCTAGCATGATAAAGAAGATTCAAAGAGAGTGAGATGCCAGCTCCTTTCATTCAGTCAGTAGCTTCAAACATTTCTGGTATATGAAAAACATGTTTTTCAATGGCAAAAATCAATGAATATTGTAAATGCACAAACAGTAATATCTCCACATTGCAAGGTGCAATTCTGAAATTTTTTGCTTTTTCCTGCTAATCCTAGCATGATAAAGAAGATTCAAAGAGAGTGAGATGCCAGCTCCTTTCATTCAGTCAGTAGCTTCAAACATTTCTGGTATATGAAAAACATGTTTTTCAATGGCAAAAATCAATGAATATTGTAAATGCACAAACAGTAATATCTCCACATTGCAAGGTGCAATTCTGAAATTTTTTGCTTTTTCCTGCTAATCCTAGCATGATAAAGAAGATTCAAAGAGAGTGAGATGCCAGCTCCTTTCATTCAGTCAGTAGCTTCAAACATTTCTGGTATATGAAAAACATGTTTTTCAATGGCAAAAATCAATGAATATTGTAAATGCACAAACAGTAATATCTCCACATTGCAAGGTGCAATTCTGAAATTTTTTGCTTTTTCCTGTTAATCCTAGCATGATAAAGAAGATTCAAAGAGAGTGAGATGCCAGCTCCTTTCATTCAGTCAGTAGCTTCAAACATTTCTGGTATATGAAAAACATGTTTTTCAATGGCAAAAATCAATGAATATTGTAAATGCACAAACAGTAATATCTCCACATTGCAAGGTGCAATTCTGAAATTTTTTGCTTTTTCCTGCTAATCCTAGCATGATAAAGAAGATTCAAAGAGAGTGAGATGCCAGCTCCTTTCATTCAGTCAGTAGCTTCAAACATTTCTGGTATATGAAAAACATGTTTTTCAATGGCAAAAATCAATGAATATTGTAAATGCACAAACAGTAATATCTCCACATTGCACGGTGCAATTCTGAAATTTTTAGCTTTTTCCTGTTAATCCTAGCATGGTAAAGAAGATTCAAAGAGAGTGAGATGCCAGCTCCTTTCATTCAGTCAGTAGCTTCAAACATTTCTGGTATATGAAAATCATGTTTTTCAATGGCAAAAATCAATGAATATTGTAAATGCACAAACAGTAATATCTCCACATTGCAAGGTGCAATTCTGAAATTTTTTGCTTTTTCCTGTTAATCCTAGCATGATAAAGAAGATTCAAAGAGAGTGAGATGCCAGCTCCTTTCATTCAGTCAGTAGCTTCAAACATTTCTGGTATATGAAAAACATGTTTTTCAATGGCAAAAATCAATGAATATTGTAAATGCACAAACAGTAATATCTCCACATTGCAAGGTGCAATTCTGAAATTTTTTGCTTTTTCCTGCTAATCCTAGCATGATAAAGAAGATTCAAAGAGAGTGAGATGCCAGCTCCTTTCATTCAGTCAGTAGCTTCAAACATTTCTGGTATATGAAAAACATGTTTTTCAATGGCAAAAATCAATGAATATTGTAAATGCACAAACAGTAATATCTCCACATTGCACGGTGCAATTCTGAAATTTTTAGCTTTTTCCTGTTAATCCTAGCATGATAAAGAAGATTCAAAGAGAGTGAGATGCCAGCTCCTTTCATTCAGTCAGTAGCTTCAAACATTTCTGGTATATGAAAAACATGTTTTTCAATGGCAAAAATCAATGAATATTGTAAATGCACAAACAGTAATATCTCCACATTGCACGGTGCAATTCTGAAATTTTTTGCTTTTTCCTGCTAATCCTAGCATGATAAAGAAGATTCAAAGAGAGTGAGATGCCAGCTCCTTTCATTCAGTCAGTAGCTTCAAACATTTCTGGTATATGAAAAACATGTTTTTCAATGGCAAAAATCAATGAATATTGTAAATGCACAAACAGTAATATCTCCACATTGCACGGTGCAATTCTGAAATTTTTAGCTTTTTCCTGTTAATCCTAGCATGGTAAAGAAGATTCAAAGAGAGTGAGATGCCAGCTCCTTTCATTCAGTCAGTAGCTTCAAACATTTCTGGTATATGAAAAACATGTTTTTCAATGGCAAAAATCAATGAATATTGTAAATGCACAAACAGTAATATCTCCACATTGCAAGGTGCAATTCTGAAATTTTTTGCTTTTTCCTGTTAATCCTAGCATGATAAAGAAGATTCAAAGAGAGTGAGATGCCAGCTCCTTTCATTCAGTCAGTAGCTTCAAACATTTCTGGTATATGAAAAACATGTTTTTCAATGGCAAAAATCAATGAATATTGTAAATGCACAAACAGTAATATCTCCACATTGCAAGGTGCAATTCTGAAATTTTTTGCTTTTTCCTGCTAATCCTAGCATGATAAAGAAGATTCAAAGAGAGTGAGATGCCAGCTCCTTTCATTCAGTCAGTAGCTTCAAACATTTCTGGTATATGAAAAACATGTTTTTCAATGGCAAAAATCAATGAATATTGTAAATGCACAAACAGTAATATCTCCACATTGCACGGTGCAATTCTGAAATTTTTAGCTTTTTCCTGTTAATCCTAGCATGGTAAAGAAGATTCAAAGAGAGTGAGATGCCAGCTCCTTTCATTCAGTCAGTAGCTTCAAACATTTCTGGTATATGAAAAACATGTTTTTCAATGGCAAAAATCAATGAATATTGTAAATGCACAAACAGTAATATCTCCACATTGCAAGGTGCAATTCTGAAATTTTTTGCTTTTTCCTGTTAATCCTAGCATGATAAAGAAGATTCAAAGAGAGTGAGATGCCAGCTCCTTTCATTCAGTCAGTAGCTTCAAACATTTCTGGTATATGAAAAACATGTTTTTCAATGGCAAAAATCAATGAATATTGTAAATGCACAAACAGTAATATCTCCACATTGCAAGGTGCAATTCTGAAATTTTTTGCTTTTTCCTGCTAATCCTAGCATGATAAAGAAGATTCAAAGAGAGTGAGATGCCAGCTCCTTTCATTCAGTCAGTAGCTTCAAACATTTCTGGTATATGAAAAACATGTTTTTCAATGGCAAAAATCAATGAATATTGTAAATGCACAAACAGTAATATCTCCACATTGCAAGGTGCAATTCTGAAATTTTTTGCTTTTTCCTGCTAATCCTAGCATGATAAAGAAGATTCAAAGAGAGTGAGATGCCAGGTCCTTTCATTCAGTCAGTAGCTTCAAACATTTCTGGTATATGAAAAACATGTTTTTCAATGGCAAAAATCAATGAATATTGTAAATGCACAAACAGTAATATCTCCACATTGCACGGTGCAATTCTGAAATTTTTAGCTTTTTCCTGTTAATCCTAGCATGATAAAGAAGATTCAAAGAGAGTGAGATGCCAGCTCCTTTCATTCAGTCAGTAGCTTCAAACATTTCTGGTATATGAAAAACATGTTTTTCAATGGCAAAAATCAATGAATATTGTAAATGCACAAACAGTAATATCTCCACATTGCACGGTGCAATTCTGAAATTTTTAGCTTTTTCCTGTTAATCCTAGCATGATAAAGAAGATTCAAAGAGAGTGAGATGCCAGCTCCTTTCATTCAGTCAGTAGCTTCAAACATTTCTGGTATATGAAAAACATGTTTTTCAATGGCAAAAATCAATGAATATTGTAAATGCACAAACAGTAATATCTCCACATTGCAAGGTGCAATTCTGAAATTTTTTGCTTTTTCCTGCTAATCCTAGCATGATAAAGAAGATTCAAAGAGAGTGAGATGCCAGCTCCTTTCATTCAGTCAGTAGCTTCAAACATTTCTGGTATATGAAAAACATGTTTTTCAATGGCAAAAATCAATGAATAATGGTTCTTCTCCCCGTGAATTGTTACTTAGGCATCTCTTTAAACAGTGCACTCATGATTCTTCCCATCCTATTTTCCAGGCGATTATTGACGCCTGGAAAAAAATCGCCAAAAGAAAGAAAAAGAGTCCCCTAAGAGACTCTGATAGGGATAAGTTTTCTTTTGTCAAAAATTTTCCAATTGGTTTTGTTGCTGATCTGTATAACTCTTCCATTCCAGATCAGTGGGACAATAAAGGGTTAAGGAAAATTGGAGACTTCTATGAAGCTTCTGCCTTTATTCCTTTCCAAACTCTTAAAAAAAGATTCAACTTACCTTCCTCTGATTTCTTTTTATACTCTCATTTAAAGAGCATTATTCTGGAATTTATTTCTGGTAAACTTATTGTTTCTGAAACCTCGGTGAACCTGTTAAGCAACCCATCCCACAAAATTTTTTGGAGCCTGAGACACATATATAACAGCTTCAATAATGATCTTTCCTTCCAAAAACACCTCTACATGATACGCTGGGAAAAAGATCTAAAACTCAATTTCCAATCCGATCAATGGGAGAGTGCTGTTCTTTTTTCTCAGGCCTCTAATATATCTATGCCCTTACAAGAGGCTTACTTCAAAATTCTAACCAGATGGTATTACACTCCAATCAGGCTTCACCATATAAAGCCCAGCAACTCTCCCCTTTGTTGGAGGGAGTGCGGCCTTAGGGGAGATCTTTTACATCTCTTTTGGAGCTGCCCAAAAATCCGGAATCTATGGGCTCAGATCTCTTCTTTGGTAGATGACCTTTTAGGCAGACCTGTAGTATTGACCCCTCAAATGGCTTTACTATCCTTAGATCTTGAACCATATAAGTCGTTTGAAAGATCTTTGGTGATTCACTTATTTTCAGTGTGTAAGAACGCATTGGCTTTTTTTTGGAGAAAGTCACATGTCCCCACTTTGGAGGACTTAGTTGATAAGATGAATCTCCATAGAATATTTGAACTCAGATTTTCCCTTATCAACAATAATTTACTTAAATTTTCTAGGAAGTGGGATATTTGGCTCACTAAATTCCCTCAACCCTCTCATAACGCTGGAATATCTTAATGTGTGTCGTGTTTAGCTCATTAATATGTTTAATTTTGCTAATGATAGTAATGTGTGTTTAAAGTGTTCAAATTTCTGTATTATCGTATATATTATTTGACGAACAAATTTCTCCCATCTTTCCTGATTATCCATTCCCGTTTGTTCCCTTTCCCTTTCCTTTCCCTCAGAATTTTTCCCTTATTATGAATATTCCTTTGTCACTACTTTTATGCTACGTGTGTTATTCCCCTGTTAAATTGTTTATTAAAAATAAAAAAAATATGGTAAAACAAAGAGAGTGAGATGCCAGCTCCTTTCATTCAGTCAGTAGCTTCAAACATTTCTGGTATATGAAAAACATGTTTTTCAATGGCAAAAATCAATGAATATTGTAAATGCACAAACAGTAATATCTCCACATTGCAAGGTGCAATTCTGAAATTTTTTGCTTTTTCCTGTTAATCCTAGCATGATAAAGAAGATTCAAAGAGAGTGAGATGCCAGCTCCTTTCATTCAGTCAGTAGCTTCAAACATTTCTGGTATATGAAAAACATGTTTTTCAATGGCAAAAATCAATGAATATTGTAAATGCACAAACAGTAATATCTCCACATTGCAAGGTGCAATTCTGAAATTTTTTGCTTTTTCCTGCTAATCCTAGCATGATAAAGAAGATTCAAAGAGAGTGAGATGCCAGCTCCTTTCATTCAGTCAGTAGCTTCAAACATTTCTGGTATATGAAAAACATGTTTTTCAATGGCAAAAATCAATGAATATTGTAAATGCACAAACAGTAATATCTCCACATTGCACGGTGCAATTCTGAAATTTTTAGCTTTTTCCTGTTAATCCTAGCATGGTAAAGAAGATTCAAAGAGAGTGAGATGCCAGCTCCTTTCATTCAGTCAGTAGCTTCAAACATTTCTGGTATATGAAAAACATGTTTTTCAATGGCAAAAATCAATGAATATTGTAAATGCACAAACAGTAATATCTCCACATTGCAAGGTGCAATTCTGAAATTTTTTGCTTTTTCCTGCTAATCCTAGCATGATAAAGAAGATTCAAAGAGAGTGAGATGCCAGCTCCTTTCATTCAGTCAGTAGCTTCAAACATTTCTGGTATATGAAAAACATGTTTTTCAATGGCAAAAATCAATGAATATTGTAAATGCACAAACAGTAATATCTCCACATTGCACGGTGCAATTCTGAAATTTTTAGCTTTTTCCTGTTAATCCTAGCATGATAAAGAAGATTCAAAGAGAGTGAGATGCCAGCTCCTTTCATTCAGTCAGTAGCTTCAAACATTTCTGGTATATGAAAAACATGTTTTTCAATGGCAAAAATCAATGAATATTGTAAATGCACAAACAGTAATATCTCCACATTGCAAGGTGCAATTCTGAAATTTTTTGCTTTTTCCTGCTAATCCTAGCATGATAAAGAAGATTCAAAGAGAGTGAGATGCCAGCTCCTTTCATTCAGTCAGTAGCTTCAAACATTTCTGGTATATGAAAAACATGTTTTTCAATGGCAAAAATCAATGAATATTGTAAATGCACAAACAGTAATATCTCCACATTGCACGGTGCAATTCTGAAATTTTTAGCTTTTTCCTGTTAATCCTAGCATGATAAAGAAGATTCAAAGAGAGTGAGATGCCAGCTCCTTTCATTCAGTCAGTAGCTTCAAACATTTCTGGTATATGAAAAACATGTTTTTCAATGGCAAAAATCAATGAATATTGTAAATGCACAAACAGTAATATCTCCACATTGCAAGGTGCAATTCTGAAATTTTTTGCTTTTTCCTGTTAATCCTAGCATGATAAAGAAGATTCAAAGAGAGTGAGATGCCAGCTCCTTTCATTCAGTCAGTAGCTTCAAACATTTCTGGTATATGAAAAACATGTTTTTCAATGGCAAAAATCAATGAATATTGTAAATGCACAAACAGTAATATCTCCACATTGCAAGGTGCAATTCTGAAATTTTTTGCTTTTTCCTGCTAATCCTAGCATGATAAAGAAGATTCAAAGAGAGTGAGATGCCAGCTCCTTTCATTCAGTCAGTAGCTTCAAACATTTCTGGTATATGAAAAACATGTTTTTCAATGGCAAAAATCAATGAATATTGTAAATGCACAAACAGTAATATCTCCACATTGCACGGTGCAATTCTGAAATTTTTAGCTTTTTCCTGTTAATCCTAGCATGATAAAGAAGATTCAAAGAGAGTGAGATGCCAGCTCCTTTCATTCAGTCAGTAGCTTCAAACATTTCTGGTATATGAAAAACATGTTTTTCAATGGCAAAAATCAATGAATATTGTAAATGCACAAACAGTAATATCTCCACATTGCAAGGTGCAATTCTGAAATTTTTTGCTTTTTCCTGCTAATCCTAGCATGATAAAGAAGATTCAAAGAGAGTGAGATGCCAGCTCCTTTCATTCAGTCAGTAGCTTCAAACATTTCTGGTATATGAAAAACATGTTTTTCAATGGCAAAAATCAATGAATATTGTAAATGCACAAACAGTAATATCTCCACATTGCACGGTGCAATTCTGAAATTTTTAGCTTTTTCCTGTTAATCCTAGCATGATAAAGAAGATTCAAAGAGAGTGAGATGCCAGCTCCTTTCATTCAGTCAGTAGCTTCAAACATTTCTGGTATATGAAAAACATGTTTTTCAATGGCAAAAATCAATGAATATTGTAAATGCACAAACAGTAATATCTCCACATTGCAAGGTGCAATTCTGAAATTTTTTGCTTTTTCCTGTTAATCCTAGCATGATAAAGAAGATTCAAAGAGAGTGAGATGCCAGCTCCTTTCATTCAGTCAGTAGCTTCAAACATTTCTGGTATATGAAAAACGTTTTTCAATGGCAAAAATCAATGAATATTGTAAATGCACAAACAGTAATATCTCCACATTGCAAGGTGCAATTCTGAAATTTTTTGCTTTTTCCTGCTAATCCTAGCATGATAAAGAAGATTCAAAGAGAGTGAGATGCCAGCTCCTTTCATTCAGTCAGTAGCTTCAAACATTTCTGGTATATGAAAAACATGTTTTTCAATGGCAAAAATCAATGAATATTGTAAATGCACAAACAGTAATATCTCCACATTGCACGGTGCAATTCTGAAATTTTTAGCTTTTTCCTGTTAATCCTAGCATGATAAAGAAGATTCAAAGAGAGTGAGATGCCAGCTCCTTTCATTCAGTCAGTAGCTTCAAACATTTCTGGTATATGAAAAACATGTTTTTCAATGGCAAAAATCAATGAATATTGTAAATGCACAAACAGTAATATCTCCACATTGCAAGGTGCAATTCTGAAATTTTTTGCTTTTTCCTGCTAATCCTAGCATGATAAAGAAGATTCAAAGAGAGTGAGATGCCAGCTCCTTTCATTCAGTCAGTAGCTTCAAACATTTCTGGTATATGAAAAACATGTTTTTCAATGGCAAAAATCAATGAATATTGTAAATGCACAAACAGTAATATCTCCACATTGCACGGTGCAATTCTGAAATTTTTAGCTTTTTCCTGTTAATCCTAGCATGGTAAAGAAGATTCAAAGAGAGTGAGATGCCAGCTCCTTTCATTCAGTCAGTAGCTTCAAACATTTCTGGTATATGAAAAACATGTTTTTCAATGGCAAAAATCAATGAATATTGTAAATGCACAAACAGTAATATCTCCACATTGCAAGGTGCAATTCTGAAATTTTTTGCTTTTTCCTGTTAATCCTAGCATGATAAAGAAGATTCAAAGAGAGTGAGATGCCAGCTCCTTTCATTCAGTCAGTAGCTTCAAACATTTCTGGTATATGAAAAACATGTTTTTCAATGGCAAAAATCAATGAATATTGTAAATGCACAAACAGTAATATCTCCACATTGCAAGGTGCAATTCTGAAATTTTTTGCTTTTTCCTGCTAATCCTAGCATGATAAAGAAGATTCAAAGAGAGTGAGATGCCAGCTCCTTTCATTCAGTCAGTAGCTTCAAACATTTCTGGTATATGAAAAACATGTTTTTCAATGGCAAAAATCAATGAATATTGTAAATGCACAAACAGTAATATCTCCACATTGCACGGTGCAATTCTGAAATTTTTAGCTTTTTCCTGTTAATCCTAGCATGGTAAAGAAGATTCAAAGAGAGTGAGATGCCAGCTCCTTTCATTCAGTCAGTAGCTTCAAACATTTCTGGTATATGAAAAAC